>NC_140367.1:4305000-4590000 GCF_054491055.1 Hypomesus nipponensis
ACACGGGGGTTCATGCCATGAACAGCTACACCACCATGAAGACACATTCTCTCCATAGCGTATGTTCACGATTTTGGCTCTGTGGGTACTGGAGGACAACCCCCCCGTCCCCCTGTCCCCCCGTCCCCCCGTCCCCCTGTCCCCCCCCTTCCTGGCCCCTCATTAGCAACTTGTCACAGTGATTAATTGGTGTGATAAAGAACAAAACAACCTAAACAACAGAGCATGCAGGAGCTGTTTTTCCATCGCAGGTGTTTGTGTTGTCTCGGGTAATTGGAGGAAAACTGTGCAAGCATGTGTTAACTGGGCCAGACCGGTCGGCCAGGGGTTGACTGTGCCTGGGACACTCTCCAGTCTACCCTCAATCAGCTTCTCTCAAATGTTGGTCCCATTTGACTTTCGCCTGCAGCTTTGGAGGATACGCGAGCTGACCGTGTGATTATTGAAATGAGACATTTGCTGGTTGACTCCATCAGACGAGAGGTCTCCTCCGTCTCCTGACGGCGGATCGGAGGAGATGAGGTCGGGAGATTGTCTGGCTCACGGCAGCTGAGCTTTCTGTTCTCATCGTCGACTCTCCGTGATTGAAAACAACCTGAGAGAAGCAATGTGTCAGAGAAGTGCCCTTTTCCCTCCCTGGTGCTGGGCAGAGTGGCGGGTGTTCTCTGGGTGTGGAAGAGCCGGCTCTCCAGAGGAAACCGCCGGCCTCTGCATTGTGTTGTGACCCATTGTTCTCACACACAGAGCTGCTGGCATCATGCAGTCAAAGGGGATCTGTATAAACAAGCGCCGGTGCGGTTCAGCGCTGTCAGGGTTTACGTCATACTGGACTAAGTCCATGAGTGTGTGTGGGTGTGTGTTTGTGTGTGTATGCATGCGGCATGTTTCCATTAGTTTATAATGACCTGCTATCTAACCGCAGAAGCTGTTTGTTGAGAGCTTTCCACCAAGCTCTTATCTCAGTGTGACAAAACATGCACGTGAGCACACACACACACACACCACAAGTCATACACGCGCGTTGTGTGGTAGGGTCTTATTGCTGTGCTTTATTACTTTCCTGTCCCTAGCTAAAGAACCAGTGGCATCACATCGGCTAAGTGGCTGATGATAACATCCTGAGCTAACGAAACAGCCCAGCCGACCTCTGACCTCTGAACTCTCTCTCCGCGTCTAAAAGCCTCCACTCGCTCCGTGCCAGCCGGCTGTAGTTTCAGCCTGTTTTTTATTTACCGCCAGAACACCCTCTCCAGTCCAGTCCATCACCTGCTGAAAGCCCTCTCAGCAGGGGAGTGGAGTGCGTGTCCGGGATATGAAGAGGGCTCGTCTCCCCACAGCATCCTCCCTGCCCCCCCCCCCCCTGGCTCCCCCCTGCCTGCCTGCCCCCCCACTCACACAGGAGCACACCGCCTTGCCCAGGCTGCAGCAGCGGTGAATGTGGAGGGCGTGATGTGGCATTTGGCTGCAGCAGGCTGAGGTGTGATTATTGTTGTGTGGTCGATATGAGGCGCTCTTCCCTGACAGACCAGCTCCTCTGAGCGGGCGCTGACCCTCCGGCCCTGAGGAAGACCTCCTCACCCCCCCCCCCCTGCTGGCCTTTGTTGAGGACACACACACTCACGCACACAGGCACATACACACCTGCACACATACAGTACGTACACACAGGTGCATGTACTCCCTCTGACACACACACACTCACAGGGGCATACACACCCAGACACACACACACACACACAGGGGCATACACACCCAGACACACACATGCTCACTGGTGCATTCACATCCACACACATGCTGTAAACACACTCAGAAACACACACACACACACACACACACAGAAACACACTGATACACAGCTTGTCATGATAGTTGATGTTATGATAATAACTATTTAGACCCCCAAATGCTTCCTGTTACGACGGGTTCCCCAGCAAGCTGTGACAGACCCCCCCTCTCCCCGTCAGTCATCAACAATCAACCTGCAGAATCAATCTGTGGATGACTGAGAACCTGACAGCCAGGCTGTAACAAGCTCATTTAATTGGATCGACTGTCAGAAGTCACAGATGACTGGAGACAAGAGGTGTGTGTGTGTGTGTGTGTGTTTAGAGAAGGAGGAAGGCGAACCCAGATGTGAAACTCAAGCTTCCCCCCCTCACACCTCCCCCTCCAGGTGAATGGGCGGGACTTCTCGAAGGCGGGGTCGGAGGACGCGGTGGTGGAGGCCATGAGGAGGGAGCCCATCATGGTGCAGGTGCTGAGGCGGACGCCCCGTCTCCACGGCGACAGACAGGAAGTGTGCGTGGCGGACGTGTGCACGCAGACGGACATCACCTTTGAACACATCATGGCGTTGGCCAAGCTCCGCTCCCCCACCCCTCCTGTGCCGGACATCTGCCCCTTCTTGCTGTCTGATAGGTAAGGCACCATGTCCGTGTGTGTGTGTGTGTGTGTGGCCCCCAGCAGGTCTGTCCAAACAGCATCGTTAGAGTGCAGTGTGTCATAATAGCTTCAGTCTGCTACATCCATTTTCTTTAATGGAGGATTTACTGGCAGATTAACAGCCAATGGCCCGATAGCGAGGGCCCACTGGTGCTGCGGTAACTCTGCTATTTATAGAGCTGCACGGGCTCAGACATCAGTCACTAGGCTGGGAGGAGGAGAGGAGGCCAGAGAGGAGGACAGGGGAGATAAGGGAGGAGGGGGGGGGGTGATTCACTATCGATGATGAATCTTATCTCTCTGTCTTTCTTCTCCCCACCCCTCCTTCTTTTCACCCCTACTCCACAATCTCTCTCTCTCTCTCTCTCTCTCTCTCTCTCTCTCTCTCTCTCTCTCTCTCTCTCTCTCTCTCTCTCTCTCTCTCTCTCTCTCTCTCTCTCTCTCTCTCTCTCTCTCTCTCTCTCTCTCTCTCTCTCTCTCTCTCTCTCCCTCTCTCCCTCTCTCGCTCCTTGTCCTCAGCTGCCACTCTATCCACACCATGGAGCCAGAGTTCTATGAGTGTCCGGAGTACCTGTCCCCAGCCCCGGCCCAGGGTGGCAGAGTGGAGGAGATGGAGTACGAGGTACGCCTTGAATGCTGATGACAATCACAACCCTCGTTTCTCTATTACTCTTATTAACTGGGACAAACAAGCGCTGATAGACATCTCAAGACGGGACTTGTTCATCAGCTGTCGGAGAACAAGTTGACAAGCAGGAGACAGAGCTGGTGTGTCTGTGGTGGTGTATCTCTGAGGCTCTCCTGACAGATCATCCTGCTCACACACACACACACACACACACACACCATACATCTCTGCCTGGTCTACACACCACTGCACACATCCCAGCTGCTCCTTCTGATAGGGCTGATCCCGATGCATCTCTGTGTGTGTGTGTGTGTGTGTCTTTGTGTGTGTGTGTGTGTGTGTGTGGGGGTGTGTAAGGGCTTATGTGGGTGACGGCGAGTAACTACCAAGTGTGTTTGTGTTTAAGAGATAGGAGTGGTTTTGTTTTGAGTACAGTGTGTGAGTGTGAGTGTGTGTGTGAGTGTGTGTGTGAGTGTGTGTGAGTGTGTGTGTGAGTGTGTGTGTGTGTGTGTGTGTGTGTGTGTGTGTGTGTGAGTGTGTGTGTGAGTGTGTGTGTGAGTGTGTGTGTGAATGTGTGTGAGTGTGTGTGAGTGTGTGTGTGTGTGAGTGTGACGGGAAGCTGATGTGGTGTGACGGCAGTCACATGTGTCAGTGGCTCTTCTTGTAATGGGAAGCTCTTCTCACTGGATGGCATTCTGGGTTATTAGGCTTCCTCCTTCACCAGCTGTGACTCCTTGTGTGTGTGAGAGAGAGTGAGTGTGTGTGTGTGTGTGTGAGAGAGTGAGTGTGCGTGTGCATACTGTTCACTCTGCATGTCGTACACTGCACATACAGACAGCCCGATGGGAAATCTCTAGTGATCCGACAGAGAGTTTCCCAGTCCCAGTCTCAGCTGCAATCACAGCCCCGGCTCCCTGCCTGACCCCCAGGAGTGAGTCTCTGACCTCCATGACCTCTGAGTCCAGCTCATCAGCAATGCGCTGGGTTACTGTACACACTTCACATGATTAGGAGGGCAGCACAGAGGCTGCTGTGTTGCTGGGGGCCCACGTGCACACAGTCATGTTGAATGTGCGGAGCAGAACCATACGGATGATGAGAAGGTTGTGTCCTAGCTCTGGTCAGAACAGTGTGACCTACATACAGTATGTATATACTGTCAACCATCCTAATCTCTACAGTGGTGTGATCTCTGTCTCTACTAATCCACACATACCAGGCTGGGCCAGCCAGCCAGTCAGCCAGCAAACCAACCAGTCAGCAGGATCGACTCCTGCGTGGTCCTAATGTGACAGCCTGCTCAGTGTAAATGAAGAGTGTTTACTGACGAGAGCCTGGAACAGGCTCCTCCCCCTGTGAGGAGAGCTTGGTGTTCTCAACAGTCACAGGTCACACAAACTAATTACTCCCCCTGTCACTCATCCTGCTTTGCTCTTTCCTGGCAGAAGACACCTTTTTGAAATTGGGCGAGCCAAACCCCCTCTCCCTTCTTTTAGCCCCCTGCTGGGCACCCCCCCCCCCCCCTTTCCCCACCACCACCTTACTGTAACATCACAAGACAGTAAAATGATTTTGGCGGAGCAGGTTAATAGAGATGATATCTCCTTCGCGGCCCCTGTCTGTCTCTTCACACACTGTGGGATCAAACGACCCGGGACACGTCGCTGCAGTTCTGGTCTAAGTCACGTGCAGGAGAGGGGAGGGGCAGAGGAACCCCTTTAGCAGCACGGCCAAGACACACTCCCTGCTGGGACTGTTTTTGTTGTTCATTCTGATGATGATATTTGATGTTGATATTTCTTTGCTGTGTGTGTGTGTGCATGTGATGCGTATGCGTGTGTGTGTGTGTGTCCAGGAGGTGGAGCTTGTCAGGCTGAACAGCCAGGAGAAGTTGGGTCTGACCTTGTGCTACAGGACGGATGATGAGGAGGACACAGCCATCTACGTCAGCCAGGTTAGACACACAGCTCTGTGCATCTGTGGATTTCATAGACACTCCCAATTGTGCCGAAAAAGAGAGACTCTTTGTCACCCCAGTCCCTAACTCGAGGACACCTCCCTCCCCAGTCCCTCTTACCCCCCCCCCCCCACTCACACACACACTCACACATACAGACACTGGGGGCTGGGACAGCAAGGCAGACGAATCAAACATGGAACCCCACTGTTCCATTAGCTTTCTTCTAGGATGTAATTAAAAGATAATGTGAAGCCCCTTTTGAATAGGGATGGAGGAAGTCTAACTGAATTAGGAGAGGGTTAAGAACGGGACTGTTTGCGAGTCGAACGCGGGCGGAGAGTAAACAGAGCATGGAGGAAGAGGAAGTCAAGGCTGAAATATGATTCCCTATCCTTCCAGTCTTTCCTATGTTCCTTCAGCTCCGACGTCTTTTTAATTGAGGAATTTAATTAGTCCACAGTGAAACCCTCTTCATGCCCTGTGGAGTGTAAAATGACACATTTACCCATCAGACGCGCCTGAGTGTCAAACAAGGAGACAAAGAGGAGAGGATTCTTTATGCATCTCGCTACTTTAACTGAGAAAGTCTGCTCTTGTTCATTTCAGTACTTCAGACACATCAGTCACCACCAGGCTCTCAGATAAGGATCAGGATCAGAATCAGAATCAGATCCAGAATCAGATCAGAATCAGATCAGAATCAGATCCAGAATCAGATCAGAATCAGAATTTGTTTTTTTTGCCATGTAACTCGCACAGCAAGAAGGTCTAGTATAGGAGTCGTGACTCGGAACCTGCTGGTTCTGTTCTGTCTACCCATTAGTACAGGCTCTTACACTGGAGCCCAACTAGCCCAGCACATGCAGTACCAGCACCAGGTACCCTAACCCCCTCAGCACAGCTCACCAGATGGAAGCCACCACCCCACATCTATTTCTGTACTTCTGAAAAAGCATGGAAATGCTAATCAGCTTCGTTAATATGTATTTATGGATGTGTGTGTTTGTATGTGCGTGCGTGAGTTAGTGAAGCTCATATACTGGAGGGGGGGGGGGGTCTATACAGTACATGGTTCTATACAGTACATGGCTCTATACAGTACATGGCTCTATACAGTACATGGTTCTATACAGTACATGGTTCTATACAGTACATGGCTCTGTACATTAGAGATGTGTGGGGTTGTGTTGGAGCCTATGCAGTTGTACTCCTCCCTGGGAAACCAGTGATGTTAGAGAGAGAAACGCATTATTGGGTTCAGGTCAGAACTGTCTGTGTGTGTGGCTTAATCTGGTGTGACAGCTTAGAAGACTCTCAGCTTGTCTCCCCTCTCCCTGACTCCTCCAAATTGTTGTGATATTCTTCGGTCTGATGACAGCAACTGAATACATTTTGTTGATTGTGGGGGAAATATCATAGCCTGGGGGGAGAAAAAGATTTGCCAATCATCACAAATAATAATTCATTACACGCTCACTGGAAATGAAACAGAATGGAGAAAACCAATAAATGTTTCAACACAATCATTCTTTTTTTGTCTTCGCTCATGAAAGCTCAAGGCTGCCGGATGGGAGATAGCTGGCTGTTTGTTGACAATAGAACATCAAAGTGTCATCTGAGTGGGCAGAGAGTCATCATGATGCCAACTGACAGGAGGGTTCGAACTGAATCAATCACGCTGTCAGAGCTCACACACTGCATCGCCTTGTCGTCGTTCAGTTACACAGCCTCACGACGGCTGAACGTTTGCAGCGCTCCGAAAGCAATATAGTCACATTAAGAGCAGGGTCCCAGATGAGGGAGAGCGAGGGAGAGGTGGCGTGGAGGAGAATCTATTGTTTCTCCAGATAAGAGCGCTGGTGCCTGTGTTATCTACCTGCTGCCATCTGTACTGGAGTCTGTGTTCCTGTTTGTAGGTGGGAGCCAACAGCATCGCTGGCAGAGACGGCCGGATCCGAGAGGGAGACAGGATCTTACAGGTGGGTAGTGGGAGGCCCCTCTCTGATGTACCAGAAGCTTCTATCAGTCTCAGTCTCCAGCCCAGCCTTTGTAGAAGCTGCAGCTCCACTGCCAGAGTTTGTGGGTGGTGTGTGGTTTGTGTATGTGTGGTGTGTGTGGTTTGTGTATGTGTGGTGTGTGTGGTTTGTGTGTGTGTGGCGTGTGTGGTGTGTGTGGTTTGTGTGTGTGTGGCGTGTGTGGTGTGTGTGGTTTGTGTGTGTGTGGTGTGTGTGTGGTGTGTGTGTGGTGTGTGTGTGGTGTGTGTGGTTTGTGTATGTGTGGTGTGTGTGGTTTGTGTGTGTGTGGTGTGTGTGGTTTGTGTGTGTGTGGCGTGTGTGGTGTGTGTGGTTTGTGTGTGTGTGGTGTGTGTGTGGTGTGTGTGTGGTGTGTGTGGTTTGTGTGTAAGGAGGGGGGGGATAGAGCCCAGCATTACTGCTGCCCCTATTATCTTCCTGTGACAGCCCCATTACTCTGGTGGAGGAGAGATGAACGCCAGCTGTCAGACAGCAGCTAATTGTGTGTTGTGTGTGCAGGTCTGTGTGTGTGTGTGGATGTGTGTGTACGTGTGTGTGCTCCTCAGTCTTCCATTGATGAACACCCAGCCCCTCAGCTCGCTGTAACGGATGTACAGTAGACCAGTGTGTGCGTGTGTGTGTGTATGCGTTTGAATCCGTGGTGTGCGTCTCTGTGGTGTGTGTGGTCTATGTAGCACGAGTCCATCTTGTTGTCTGTATGTACACACGTGGATGTGTAATTGAGCGTAGATCCGATCGCTGTGTCTCATCGCTCCCCTCAGACTGATGTGTAAACAGTGTTCCCCATCGTGGTGTGTGTCGTGTCAGATCAACGGCTGTGACGTGCAGGACAGAGAGGAGGCGGTGGCCCTGCTGAGCAGAGAGGACACCAGGAGCATCATGCTACTGCTCACCAGGCCAGAGACACAGGTAGGAGGACCTGCCAGCGGTCACAGACCTGACCCACACACACACACACACAGACATACACAGTACAGACGCACACACACACACGCCACACAGACCAGCACGCCTACACACACACGTGCACTGAGAGCGGGTCCTCTGGGTCCTGTGGGGCAGATAGAGGAGGTGTGGCTGGACCAGGAGCACAGAGACTTCCTGGAGGAGCTGAAGATGGAGATCCTTCAGGATCAGAGGAGAGGGGTGAGAGGCCAACCATGATCAAACCAAAACACAACGTTTAGTAAAGTATGTTTGCTTCATAAGTGTATGTATCTTTCTCATTCTTCCTTTATAACTTCTCCTCTTTCTCCCACGCTCCTCCCACGCTCCTCCCAGCTCCGGGGTGGAGAGGAGGTGGAGGAGGACACGACAGACACGGCCACCTGCTCCTCGCTCCTCCAGGAGAAGGACAGTGGTCTGGGTCGCCTGGAGGACAGCTCTGAGCAGGAGCTCCAGCTCGCCCAGGTCTGCAGGCGGCCGGCCCAGGGCCTGAGGGCCCGGACGCGGAAAGGACAGGGGCAGGGCGGTCGGGGGGAGACCCAGGGTGGCCACTCCTTCACCACAGCCCAGGGGAGGGACGGTGGAGTGGGCAGAGGCGGGGGCGGGCTTGGGGTGGAGTGTGACCGTTTCCAGCAGCTCCTGGAGCTCAAGTGTCAGATCGGGAACAGCGGGGAGTGTGGTCTGTTCTACAGCAGACGCAGCACCATCGAGTGTAGCGTGACCGAGCCGAGAGGAGGAGGAGGAGCAGGGGTGGAGCAGGAGCTGAGGATGCTGAACGAGGAGCTGAGGAGCATTGAGCTGGAGTGCCAGAGCATCATGCAGGCCCACCAGCTCCGTCAGACCCAGAAGGACCCCCCGTCCTCTCCCTCCCTCTCCCCAGGAAGGAGCCCCCGAGACGGGCTGCGGTGCCACGGTCGGCTGGCTGACATCCGGGAGCAGCCTGGTCTGGAGAAGGGCGACAGTGACAGGGTCAGGGACAAGGACAGCTCCAGCGCCTACCACACGGCCGACAGCGCTCGCTCCACGCCCCTGGGGGTGGAGATGTCCCCCGACCACTCCCTCCAGAGACACGTCAGTCTGACCAATCAGAGGAACCTCCGCAGTACCCTGGCCCCCGCCCCCACCCCGTCCCACCCCAGGCTAGACCCGTCCCCCGTCATCTCCAGCAGCCCAGACCAGAGCAACCCCTCCCCCTCAGAGTCAGACCCCGCCATGCCCGCGGACGACGAGCGCTGTGACAGGAAGGGGCGGAGCCACGGGGGTCAGAGGGCGCCTCCCTACGCGTCGCCCTATCACACGGCCCCGCATCCCGGAGCCGCCTCACACAACAAGCAACTACAGGTGGGTTTGCCACACGGCAGGTAACAACAGCTCCGAGCGGCTTATCCGTTCTGATTTCCAGAATATTCCACTGCGCCCAGTCTGGTTTCCTCCGTCACAGCAACACTGTCCTCTCTGTGTCTCCCTCTGCAGTCCTACATGCAGCTGCTCCAGCAGAGCTCGTCCCTGGACTACTCCCAGAGCCAGGTGAGTCTGCTCAGCCTCGGGGTGTGCCCAGCACCCCTGCACCGCCCTCCCCGCCCCGGGGAGCCCCGACTGGAGTGGAGGGTCAAAGTACGCGCCGACGGCTCCCGCTACGTGGCCCGCAGGCCGGCGAGGGACCGCATCCTGAGGGAGCGGGCGCTGCGCATCAGGGAGGAGAGGAGCGGGGGCATGACCACGGACGACGACGCCATGAGCGAGATGAAGATGGGCCGCTACTGGAGCAAGGAGGAGAGGAAGCAGCAGCTGGCTCGAGCGAGGGAGCAGAGGAGGAGGAGGGAGCTGCTGCAGCGCAGCCTGAGGGAGGGCCCGGCCAGCGGGGCCGAGGGCAGGAAGGAGGTGAACATCGTGGAGCTGAGCCACAAGAAGATGATGAAGAGGAGGCACCGGAAGATCCTGGACAGCTGGATGACCATCCAGGAACTGATGAGTCACGGGGCTCGAAGCCCCGCCCCTGAGGGGACCCGTGTCCACAACAACTTCCTGTCGGTCACCACGGTCTAGGCATGTCTGCTCATGAACGAACACACACCAACGTGTACAGATTGTGTTTCCTGGACAGTCGATCACATGTTCAAGACAGTTAAAAGGGGCTGTTTTCATGTTGGTCTGTAAAGCCTGATTATAGAGAACTGTGTTTGATTCTCTCTTCCCCTCAGTCGCTCTCTCATCGCCAGCTTAGCGGTACAGGATGTCTTTCGCCTCAATGTGGCGTTTTTTTCTAAGGGAAAACAATATTTTTCACACTTTCACACAAGCTTAGTGACATTTTGTAATGTTTTTTTACATTGGGTGTGGATGTACTGTAAATGTTTTTGTAACTGCTTGTCTTAAGATCACTTGACCAAGTCTACGTTTCCTTTTGATAACACGACTTTGTAAGCTACATCAGGATGATGATGAAGCCAGAACTGTAGTACGTGCATCCAGTTTCTATCTCGACAAAGAGATTAGTCTCTCTGGTCTCCTTTCTCTCTGTCAGCACGGCAAATAAGAGAGTTGAGACACATCAACTAGTATCCAGTCTGGCCATGTAACTTTCTGCCTCTCTCTGTCTCATTAAACTAGGTTGTGCTTTCATCTCGAGTTTTCCTGGAAGCTTCAGAAAATGTGTTTGAGAATGTGTCAGTGGATCCAGGCGGCTGAGACCCTACAAGGTGTGTCTGCTGCAGCTCTCTGCTCCCTGAGACACTTCACTCTTCAACAGTCTTACCTCAAAACACAGAATATCAGTTACAGCAGTCTGATCTTAAACGTTTTACGTATTTGTACTGTTTCAAAGTTTTTTTTTAATAATTTATTGAAAATGTATGACAAAAAATGATTTGGGATACGTTCCCAAAGATATTGCCTTGACATCTCTGAACTGCCAAAATGCAACAAGTTACTGTCTATAAGGTACTACATGTACATTTATGTATTTTTCCTTCAAAACGGTGCTTGCTTCTGTCCAGTTTCCTCCACTGTGAGAAGCCTTTCCACCCGGCCTCACTCTGAGACAGACAGGACAGTATGAAGTTGCTGAACCGCTGGTTCACGTATGCGGATTGTCATTACCATGCAAAAGAAACGTTAATAAATTACTGTTGGTATTCATATTCAAGAAACAGGAATGTTGAATACTTTAAGTTTGATTGCAACATACTGTATGGAGATTGATTAGTCAGACACGGTCAGTCAGTACAGCTTCGCCTATTCATTTACGACTTTCACAAGTTTGCAAGACCAAGTGAGAGACTGTTTGGGAGTGGAATGTCTCGAGTGAGTGGGCTGGGGGGAGGGTCCATTTAGCAATAGGAGACATCAAAGTTAGTCATACCACTAATTCAAAGTATAAGAAGCCATTGAGACCCAGTCTACCTGTCAATCAACCCCCTGTCCACCCTCGAGTGAACGAGTAGGGGAATTAATGAGAGATAAATCAAATGCACCCCTAAAACACAAGGCCATTCCGCTTGTCATTACCTCAGGTGAAAACAGGATCCTCTGATTCTGACTTCCTGTTTGAAATCCCCCCCCCCCCCCTGCAGCTAGTCTGTCTGCAGGAAAAGGGGAACAGAGGAATTATGAATGATTCATTCCAGTGTGCACACCACGAATAATTGACTATCTGCATATGTATCTGTCACAGGGCTATGGACCAGCACACCAGTCACACACATCCACCATGCTCCTATGGGCTCAAGGTTTGATATCAGACCCTGTGGAAAGCCAAACATTAGAAAATAGCATAACAAAGCTTCATCCACAAACTATCAGCAGTTGTATATCCAGGCTGTGAAGATGAATTAGGCATGTGGAGTCCTCGCTCATCTCCCAGCTCCCCCAGATCCGTCTCATTCCCATTCCCTCTGCGGAGCAGGCCTGCGTATCTGCCTGGTTCCCTCCAGCCCCTTTAATCTGACTCCTCTTTGAAGCAGCGGAACATTCAGGTGTTCCACCCACAGCTCAGAGGAGGCACAGAGAACCATGCCTGGCTCGGCTGTGTGGATCTGTGTGTGTGTGTGTGTGGGTTCTGGGTGTGTGTTCCGTCTGTGTGTTTGTGTGTCTGTCCTGTGTGAATGTTCAGTCTGTGTTTCTGTATGTGTGTGTGCGTGCGTACGTACGTGCATGGTGTGCATGTCTTTATTTGTTGTTTAAACATGGCTCTGTGTTTCCTACAAATCTGAACAGGAACACAAATTGTTTATAATGATGTGAATTGAAGATGAAGTAGATGAAGTATATCCGACTGATTAAAGCGAGTTAATGGACGATGATTTTCCATTCATTAAGTCCGGCTCATAGCCATCATTAGACTGCAGACAATGGTTCATTAGGAGTTTTAATCAACAACGGGAACATTTTTTACTCTCGTTTGTTCGTGACAAATAATTAGACTAAAAAGAACTCACTCATCCATCATTCAAATGTCAGATTACATCAACGATGGCTTGCTCCTTTTCTGAATCCGAGGGGTCATTTGATGGATGTTTATCTACCCCATCAGCTCAGCCTACGTCATCTTTTCACAAAGAAATAATAATCGAATCGATGTGGCTCTGACATTGTAAGTACACGTAAACATGCAATTGTTGTTTCATTCCCAATCCAGATCAAATGCAGGAATGAAGGATGTCTAGTCCATGCTGCCTAATCCCAGTCTGGACCATGTTCCTCACACAAAAACAGGGCTTTAATCCCCATTTACAACACTCTACCTTGTACTGTCTTAACCTCCCTCGTGTCTACTCGGACATTCCCTCCTGACAGTATTTCAGATGTATGTCCCTTTCTGTTTCATAAACACTTTGGTTCATTCTGCTTTCACAGCATTCTGGGATTTGTCTCTGAGGTCTGAGTCTTGTCCAAAGCACTCAGCCCTACCTCCCTGCTAATCTGGCCACTGCTGAGAGATCGTTGGTTGACTGACAAACTGGCTGACTGTCTGACTGACTGCAGAAAAGCTGAAAGCACCTCAGTGTGGAACAGGGGAGCTGTGGAGAAGGACAACAATGGAGATCCCTTCCCAGGCGTGGTGCCACCCCCCACCCCCTCTACGCGCCAGCTCTGCTCCATTCACTCACCATGCAGTCTAATCCTGTAAAGAGCTGCAATTTCAGCATGAAGCAGGGAGTCAGTGGGAGTTCAAGCTGTGTTTTAAACCAGAACCCACTCTTGCCTAATGAGCTGGATGAAATATTCATCTCCCAAGCCATGGCAGAGTTAACAATTTAGATAATTGGAAAAGAATACCTGGGTTGGTTGTGGAACAAAAAAAAAGACTTTTACGGAAGAAACCATGCAGGGAGGCTCCCAATAAATAAGGAAGTGAAGGAGGAAGGGAACGGAGGAGGTGGGAGGGAGGGAAGAGAGGATAACAGAGATAGTGTTGTGTGTGTCTGAAGAACAGAGAGGACTGTTCATGTCGTTTCATGAAAAGGAAGTTGTAAAACCTTCAAACCTGCCAGTTGGAAAGTGTACAACTGACACAGTAAATCCAGCGCTGACTGGAAGAGGGTAAAACAGAGAGGAGTGTGTGTCCTTCCTCTGTTGCTTCCAAGCTGACACGCCATACACACAAACATTTTTATCTTGTCCTTTTTTAATCTCCTTACAGACACAAGGTATTTCATCTACACTGAATGATCATATGCGATGCCCTGCTCGGGGACAGATGACACAGCAGGGGGATGTTGCAGGAGATTTCGTAATCCTGGTGGCACCTGGGTTGACTGTTTTGTGTTGGCTGAACCCTTTGAAGTGTCTGCGCTCAGCGAGCTATTGATCTGACAGGCGCAGAAGGGCAGACGCACTGTGTATCTCTTCTTAAAGAATGATGTCTTCCATGCCATATCTCTGCTACGTCCGGTGACTGTGGTTCTACCCTACTGGGGGGAGTGGGGGGGGGGGGGACATAACTCTTTCACAGCAATACAAGTAGATGTGATTCTGTCTTTCTGTCCAGTGGAGAAATCGAGAAGGATGTAGGTGAAAGGCTTGTGCCAAAACTGTTTGGCATTACTGAGCATATGGCCCATCTCATTCCACCCTCTCTTCTCCAGGTGGTTCCATCCAATCTGCCTCTCTGGCCCAGTGGTCTGCACCGAGGTCCATTAGTCCTGATGAAAGCTGATTGATTTCATTGGCAGGAGGATGGAAGGAAAACAACACTCAACATGTAAACATAGTATGGCGTAGAGGGTGGGATGATCTTCCATAAAGGAGACCATGTGGTGCTCTCCTCCTCCAGGACAAGAGGAGAAGATGAGAGACTGATCCCGCTCTTGGTGATTGGTTCGGTCTACTGACTGAGAGGGTCTGATTGGTCTGGCCAGGTGATTGTGTAACCTGTTGATTGGTCCGGTGTGCTGATTGGACTGGTCTGCCAATTGGTGAAGCAAGACGATTGGTCGAGCCTACTGATTGTTCTGGCTTACTCATTGGTCTGCTCTGCTGATTGGTCTCATCAGTTGTGTATTCTAGCCTGTCGGCTGGTTGAGACAGCTGATTGGTTCATTTGTTCATCATTCAAGCCTGAATGCTATGATCACACCTCGTCGCAAATGATTCCTGCAAATGAAACACATTTTTGCTTTGCGTTCATTTGTGTTTATTCACACAAATTTTTAGAGCCAACAGTTAGTTTTTCATGTCCGAAATGACTACTATAAACAAATACGAAGTACTGACGTATAGCAGAGGATGCCCACAGACAGCTCAAAAACTCTTGCCCTCCATTTATTCTAAAAAGTCAGTGACATCTCAACATTAATAAACTCTCCACACAGCGTCACGCGAATTCTCTGCAGAGAACTGAGAGGTGTTGAAATGCCAGTAGACTAGCACATTACCCTCCTACTTCTCCTTCTCTTCCTCCTCACCCAACACAATCTGAATTCAGTCCCATTATGAAGTTTGTTTGGTCAACATGCCCTCACTCAATCTATCCTCTCTATGTAGACATACTTTCATGGAAAAACACACTACAACTCATTCTCACAAAAACTTTTTGGTGATGCAACGTGGAGAAAATCAGTTCTGAGGATGTCATGGATCTAAGATTCATCAGCCCCGAGACTAGTTTAAACAAACAAAACAAACAAATAAAGAACATCAATAAAAACAGAGGGAGAGAGAGGGTGAGGTCGTTTATCTGACAGGATGACAAAGAGCTGAGATGTGTAGCATTGATTAAACTCATAAACGCTGTACACGGAAATACTCTCCAAATGCCAGGCCAACAGCTAGTCAATAAAAACTAACTCAATATCTGTTACTGCCTGCATTTGTCTTCCCTCACTTTCTCAAACTGATCTTTGTCTTTAACAGTATAAACCATGTTAAAAAATTTTACAAAACAGCAAGTCTCTATGTAATGATTTGGGGTCTACACCACTGATTTACAGTCTCAGTGTGTCTGCATGCATGTCAGTACCTGGTTTCTGCTCTATCTGTCCTTCTCTTGCCTCATTCCCCTGTTTTTTTCGGTGGTTCAGTCTATAGCTGTACCTCCAGGCCTTTCCATAATCATGTAATCCTTCCTTTTCACTAGATAGAGCCTTTCCTAATCCGTCACATCCATCCAGCCTCACCTCAGGCAGTCTGGCTCGCCTTAACCAATAGGACTACGAATCCCACAGTCCTTCATCACCCACAACTGTATGGGAGAAAGTCAAGGGAAGGAGATATAGACGTGGTAATTAACAGGATACCTCAGATACCGGGAAACGCATGCATACATGAGCCCACACACACCCCACACACACCCACACCCCCCCCCCCCACACACACACACAGACACACACACACACAGGTATGTACACTTATTATAAAGCGCAGGGCTCTGTCCACGATGTCAACAACATATCATCTAAATGCAAATGGTTAATGGCTCCCCTGCTTCCTGTCCTCCTCCCTAAGGGCCCCGTGGTCCAGC
The DNA here is from genome assembly GCF_054491055.1 of Hypomesus nipponensis. Lineage (NCBI taxonomy): Eukaryota > Metazoa > Chordata > Actinopteri > Osmeriformes > Osmeridae > Hypomesus > Hypomesus nipponensis. The sequence continues at coordinate 4,320,972 of NC_140367.1, forward strand.
GCTCCTGCTTGCTGTCCCCACGGTTACCAAGGTACAGATAACTGATAGTGCTGGGCTTACATCAAATATTTAAAGCTACATTATTAACCACCAGCTTCCCCTGTCACCAACCCAGGGGAGCTTGTTGTTGTTGTAGTTGTTGCATTACCTTGCCTGAGTACACCAAGCTGAGCTCAAGCTGACATTGTAACGTATGTGTGTGTGTGTGTGTGTGTTGTCAATCCCATCTGCTTCTCCATTAAACATGGCGAAGAGCCCTCCTTAATTACATTACAACTTCCATGCGAGCGTTTGACATTCTCCGACCTCCATACAGGATATTTTGTTTGCCGTTCAATAGAAACTCCAGGGAATGGGACTCATATCCAGATCCAGGGCAATTAGCCTGGCTGGGCCACGTCTCCACTGACTCCAACACCCTGCTCTGGGAGAAGCAGACAGACACGGTGATGGGCCCTGTCTGCACAAGCGGCAGCAGTAGCTTTGTGTGCTGAATATCACATCAGATTAGAACCTGAAAGTACTTAGATGAGAGTTCTCAAACAGATTGGTTTTTAATGGGCATCCCGCTGAACCGGACTCCATATTCAACACACATTGAACTATGAATATTTAATGTATTCAATATTTCCAGGGTATGTTTTTTTGACAATGATGGATCACAGAGTGGGGTTCCCTCTTGAACTGGGCCTCGTTCATGCTCCACATAGGAACTTTTTTCTTTGGGTCTCATTCCACACAATTCCCTCGAGGAAAGATCTGCAGAGATCATAAACAACATCTATTGCTGAGTCTTTCAGACGAGTTTGACTTTGAAAATACAGCATGTCATCACAACCCACTTTCTCAACAGTTTATCTTGTTGCCAGCAAGTGCATCTGCCTGACATCGTTTTTTTTTTAAATGAAAATAGACTCTGCCAGATAGACAATGGCTTATACTCACTAACTGTGCAATTCTCAGTAACAGTGCAATTCTGTCTTGGAGGCATTTTCCCCTGAATAATCATTCTTACTCCCTGAAGTAATCATTAAATACTCTGGTCTGTCTGCAGGAAACTTGAAGGATAGTCTTTGGGCTGATTACTTAAGTTCAGGTTCTCATGTTAATGGCTGCAGGGCATCAGTTTCTTATTATACTGAAACCCTCTCATCTGTAGCCTAGACTAAGCGAATAAGGTGTTCCAAGACAACCCTACTGACTGAAGCAGCAACAGCTAGTTAGGAAGGTGTTCTATGATGCGTGTGTGTTCCCTGTAGACGTGTGTGGAAGGAGTGAGCAGCCATGGGGTGTACACACACACACATACACACACACACATACATACTGCAGGGCCTACTGCACTGTGAAGCTATGATCTCTCTCAGCTACTGTGATGGATTCTCAGACGGGTCCGGCATTCCATTTCACTTGTGAAAAGAAACAACTGCATAAACAAGATACCTGCTGAAGATTGTCAAATCAGGCTCGGTTTTTTCACACACTCGCAGATGCGTTTGTGTTCCATCTGCGGTTTTTGCAAACACTGATCGTCAAGGACAAATCAATTAGAGGAGCAGGCAGGCAGGCAGGCAGATGGTGGAGAAGGACAGGGATGGAGCCTCAGGTTAGGAACAGAAGATGACAGGCAGCAACTGTCAGGGGGAATCTCCATCCTGATCCGTTTCTCCTGTCACAGCCCGTCTCTCTGCCTCTGCCTCTGCCTGTTCCTCAGCCAGGATGAAGGAGAGAGAACGCACACGTCACATACAGACGTGTGAATATTTCATCGACGGTTATCAAACTGAATCTATGGTTTTCATCATATACAACCGTCGGGTTTCACCGCCTGGTTTGGTGCAAATGCATTCCTGCTGTAGATGACTGTGGACCTCAGAAAGGGAACCAGAAAGAGAAAGCTGAGTAAGCAGTGACATTTAAAAAAGGCTATTATTCCCATTCTTCTGGGTTCAATTAAACCCTTTTGCTAATCTGCCAGCCAATCGTACAGTTCCAAGTCAACAATACATCAAAGCGGCTAACGAGGTGATTTGCCTCCTCTCCTCCACTCCCTACTCCACCTTCCCCCCCATCTCGCTGATGAAATAACGCTAACACGGTTAGCCTCAGTCTGCTTATCTGTCTCTACCAGGTCCATCGTTAGCTTGGGCAAATACATTAGTTCAAGGGTACCAGGCCGACGGACGACCACAGTAACAATGTCCTGAGGTAAGAGGAACGGGAGGAAGAGAAGGAGAATGAGAGGAGGAGGAACAGGAGGAGAGGAGGAGGAGGAGAGGAGGAGGAGGAGGAGAGGAGGGGGAACAGGTTCAGGAGAGGAGGAGGAGGAACAGGAGGAGAGGAGGAGGAGGAGAGGAGGAGGAGGAGGAGAGGAGGGGGAACAGGTTCAGGAGAGGAGGAGGAGGAGAGGAGGAGGAGAGGAGGGGGAACAGGTTCAGGAGAGGAGGAACAGGAGAAGGAGAGGAGGAGGAACAGGAGAAGGAGAGAAGGAGGAGGACGCCGTGGAGGACAAGGAGAGTGGTGACAGGTAAAGAGAAAGGAAGAAAAGGAGTGGGAAGTGAGAAGAGCAGGGGGGGCTGTCGACCTGGGGGAGAGGAGGAGGTAGAGGGAGAGCGAGTGGGGGACCCAGGGAGGAGAGGCGGGGCTGCCCATTATTGTGCCTTTGTTTCTCCATCATCCCTGATTACACCCAGACAAAGACAGAGACAGCATAACACAGAGCTGAACATGAAGGAGGCAAATCCTCCCATGAACAGTACTAATCACAGCACGGTGGCAGCAGGGAGACAAGATCCAATCAGAAGCTGATGATGACATTTTTTCTCATTATATCTGGGACATGAGTCCCTTTCCGTCTCCTGTCGTTTGTTCCGTGTCCTTCCATCACTGATGTCTTCAAGTTTGTTGAGGAAACAACTTTCCCATTGGAACGCCTTGTTAGTGCGACACAGTTTGGTGGTTTGACTATCAAAGCCAATACACATCATATCAAAGAGTAAATAATAAAGCGTTATGTATAAACATGATTTACACACACAGCAGTAACCCACGAGGGTTTGAACTCGAGACTCCTCTCGCATCAAGCCCCAGTATCTACCATCACGCCAAGAGGACATCATCAGAATTCTGAGATTCGTGGGTCAATCCCTGGATTAATTGCTCCTCACGAGGTAATGGCATTGTTCTGAAGCCGTCGGCGAACGAGCAAAATCCCTCACCATCACCAGAAAATGGGGACAACCTGCGCCTTCTGTCATCTTAAAGCGACAGCTTAACGAGCGCCGGCCCACAGTGACATCACAGTAGGGCCCATCTGTAGTCTGGCAGGTAGGGCTCGGCTCACTCACTCACAGACACCCTCGCTAGCTTTATTACTCTCGCGTATCAAACATGGATGAACCACAGTGGCTGGCCAGCCGTCGCCTGATTGGCTGCCACCGTCTGGGGTGGTGGAGAGTTATCGTAGGTAGTTTAGCATCCATCAGGTTTATGGCTCCCTGATGGTCTTATGGAGACTGAGGGAGTTCGACCCAAACACATGCACTCCCCTCTCAGCCAGACAGACTTACTGTGTCATGAGTCTGAACCGGAGCCAGAAGCTGTTTCATATACCTTCTTAACTTCCTTAATACATGTGACCAGCTGGCCTAGGTATGGTATGAGGACAGCTTTCTAAACCCAAAAGCTGATGAAATGACATGTTTCATTTAGCCGCGGAACATGATGTGATGGAGCGTGTTTAGACGGAGTAGTGCGTTTTACTCATTCCGCCTAGGCATGTGAGTGTGTGTGTGTGCGTGCGTGTGTGATAGCGCGTGTGTGTTTCCCCATGAGCATCTGAACTGTCCTTGGTGAGAGGTCTCAGCTTCCTCGTGGCTTATCTCTCTGGTTGGGAGACAAACTTGATAAGTACGTGCCCGGTGGCTCTGGTTGAATGCTACTGATTGCAGCCGTCTTCCCAAGCTCACTCACAGCACCGTCTGGCAGGCGTAAAGGGGGGGACATTATGTGGAGTGCTGTGTGGTGATGAATGCATTGACTGGTGGCTCCTTCATCTCTGCTTCCGTGGACTGATTTGACATCCCGTCAGGAACACAAGAGAATGGTTCTGCTTGAATCCTACACTTACGGTGTCATACCACGAAACGGGGGTGCTTGGTGGGAAATGATCGCAGGGCTGGACTGGAGAGGCTGTTGGTGATTCTGCTCCTTTAACCTGGCTGTCTCTACGGTAACTACTGGCAACTGGGAACTGGGCGGTTTAATTAAGGAGGGAGATCCTTATCGCCATGGGAACAGCCATGGCGTGGTAATGACGTGTTTTGCCACCTCGCCTGTTACAGGGTGTCTCTCTACACACACACACACACACAGTCTGTGTATGAAACACATCTGTACTGATTTTATTACAGCTTTACATGCTTGCCAATATCTCCAGTGGATCGATAGCAGCATGGTTTAAAGTGACCCAGGTGCTGGGCAGTTGTCCAGGACTGTGCGATGTTGGCCAAACACCCAGAGACTTAAACACCCATTGTAATACCTGGCTGTTTATGAGACACAACTCACAGAGAAATGGATGCTGATCAGAACACCACACGAACACAAACAGATTTCACCTGGGGAACTGAACATCAAGGGTGTTCAAAATCTACAGCCTTACACACACACACACACACACACAGACACACACATAAAGGAGACTGCCCCTCCAGGCTGCCAGGTAATTGCGGTCTACAGGGGACAGGTGCTGCTACAATAGAGCCATGCTAGCCTGCCTACCCCTTTCACGCCACAGTAATTACCTAATAGAGTAGCACACAGGAGAGATGGAGGGAGAGGGAGAGAGGGAGAGAGATAAGGTTGTGCCAGTTCGATCCCACAGAACCACAGGCTCCCTTTCAGTACTTTCCATCAGATCATTGTGGAGGTAAACATTGTGGAGCGGGGATGGAGGGAAGGAGAGCTAGAGGGATGAAAGCGGGAGCCTTAATGGGTGTATTGTGGAAGGGCGAGGAAGCGGCAGAGAAAGGAGGGGAATGAGGGGTCACAGAACCACGAGGCCAGGTGACTCTCGTTTCTGATGTCACCACTTCTCTCACCGCCGCGGCCCTTTCTCCTCGTCTCCCCGCTGGTCGTCTCAGAAAATAAGATAATGAGAAAAGAGAAGACCCATGTCCCCCCCACCTCCACCCCCATCCCCACACCAGCCTCACCCCACCTCCACCCCCATCCCCACACCAGCCTCACCCCCCCCTCCCACCTCCAGCTTGACCCCCTCTCCACCTCCACCTCCATCCCCATCCCCACACCAGGCTCACCTGTCCTGGTTGGATTGGCATTGCTCACATTCTCCTCTTCCACACAGGACTCCCATGGCACAGTCTCAGTCTGTTGCCTTGAGAACAGCAGAGAGCAACTTCTAACCCACAGACTGGAGAAAACAAAAGAACTAGCAGCTTCTGAGAAAGCCTGGAGTAGTTTTCCTCTCTCTCTCTCTCTCACTCTCTCTCTCACTCTCTTTCCTTATCTGTCTTCCAGTCCCAAGGTAACGTTCTCTTGTTTCCAGGTAAGTCTGGAATATTCTGCTGGTTTCTTCTCCTTTCCTCCTGTGTGTTCTTCAGAGCAGAGGGAGCCCTCCCAGGGCTTAGCTGGCTTTCAGCTTGGAGGTGGAAACCACAGTGGCTCTCTGCTCAGATGTGGCTTATTTAGCTTGTAAAAACAGTTCCTCTTTATTCATGAAGTCATTTGTCTTTGGAAGAGTGTAGCCTGTTGGGGAGAAAGACACCAGCATCAGCAGAGTGTAACTGGGGCAGAGAATACAGAAGAGAATACAGAAAGAATTTAATTGTGTCTGGGACAAGGACGGAGGAAGGAAGGAAGGAAGGAAGGAAGGAAGGAAGGAAGGAAGGAAGGAAGGAAGGAAGGAAGGAAGGAAGGAAGGAAGAAAGGAGGAGGGAGAGAGCGAGCGAGCGAGAGGGGAGAGAGGCAGGTTAGCATGGTGGGGGAGAGAAAGAAACAAGAAGGGAGCGAGGGAAAGAGTAGCAGAAAGTGAGGGATGGGTGGAGGGAGGTAGAGTGAAAGGAGGGCAGGGAGGGAGGGAGAGAGGCAGGGGAGCATGGAGGGAGGGAAGGATGTGTTGTGAGTGAGTGTGTGTGTGTGTGTGTGTGTGTAGTAGGAGGATGCCGGTGCTGGTGAGATGCCTGGTGCTGTGAGCAGTGAGTTCACCCAGAGTTGCTATGGTGTCCTCTGGCTGAGCTTAACGTCTCATAGTATACTCACACACACACACACACACACACACAAACATGCACACACACACACACCTGCAAACACACTCACACGCTCCATGCACACACACACACACACAAGACAAAACCAGTGCGCACTGGCTCCATCGGTTTTCCACAGCAACCACTGACCTGACATGAGGAATGGTCATGAACATTCTATCATCAGTCCTGACCTGTTGATAGGTAATCAGCTCACCCAATGCTGTGGTCATTCATCAGCTAGAGAGACGGCACTCTCTCTATCTCTCACTCTCTCTCCATCAAAACAACATCCACAGCAAAATGCGCCATTTGTTGTTTTCTATCTCTGGCAAAAGGGTCTTTTTTCAGGCCCAGTGTTTATAATTGTTGGTTCTCCTGTCGAAAACACTCCAGAGGAAGCGTACTACGAAAAGCTTCTGTGCTCTTTTGTGAGAGTTTCAAGACCTTTTTGCTCTCCTCTCATCTTCAATCTCATGGCCGCTCTTCAATCTCGCTGCCCTTTATATTTCCCTCCCCTCCTCTCTCTCCTCTTCACATCACTCTCACCCCACTTTCTCTCTCAAAGAGATTTGCCAGATTTGCAACCTTGGAACCAGTAGCCTTTCAGATGGATAATAACGTACATCAACACAAACAAATGCACACACTCATTTATCTCATGGCCCTGTATCTATTATCTCCTCTTCCATCCCCAATGACAATAGATATAAAACCCTGGTTATTTATTAGGATATAAAAGTTGTAGTTCCAGGCAAATTGTGCAGCTTGCCAATAAGGAGTTGTTCCATGGATCTTTCTTCCCTGGGGATATGAATGCTACATGGTTATTTTGTCCAGGCGTACCAATAAAGATAATTGATAACCTCTCCTGCTGACTTATTGAGATGAATGGGCCCTATTGTTAATGTTATGAGTTGGTCCAGAGAGTCAGATGGATGGCCCCATGTTCTCTCCCACTGCCCCAAGGTTGCAGAATGACAGGCTGTAGGCTGGAGATTTTGGTCCATCAGCTGTACTTTATCATCAGTCAGGCTACGGTGGCCCCAGAGGACCAAACCATAGATTATTGGCTGTTGTATTGATCCAGTAATACATGGCATCCATCCACTTCTAAAAACGTTCTTGTGGGTGGATTAGAAATAGGTCGAGGTATTGGGGAAAATATAAACATCAACGTGAAAGATGCTGGTTGTTTGGAGTGTGTGAGGTATTACATGACATGTAATATCTGTGTTGAATATACGGTCTGTTCATCTTTGGTTTTATATAGTGTGGTCAGTGGACACCAAGGATATGCCAAGCCATCTAACAGGTCCTGCTGATAGGGTGTTGATATATATAAGGCACTGGTACTACGAAGCAACCATCTTAGTCTTCAGTTAATATGATGTGAAATACTGCCACCTGTTGGAAAGGCTTTTGCACAATTGACAGTGGAAGGGTTTTTATTAGGGGTGAAATAGTCAGTTCACAATTCAATACGTATCACAATACTGGGTGTAGCTCCCCCGGTTCAATGACAACTTGAGAATTCCTTTTAATGCCAATTTATTGTATGTACAACACACATGAAGTCTTGTTTTGCCGTGAGAACTAAAACAACATAAAACTTATGAATTTACACACTACACAAAGAAACATTATAGATAAACGTAATGTAAATTGAAATGACATATACACATACCTCATTGGCCGCATAACCAAAGGGAGTAGGTGAAACTTGTTGCCATTTTCTTAGCTTTCTTTTAACTTTAAACTTTAAGTATCACTGAGCACTAATCATGCTGATGCTGTATGAGAATGCTACACAGGAGTGCAGTGGCTGCCACCTGCTTGGTCAAGTGTGTGTCACTAATGAACATCCCCAGTGCAACACATTCTAATTCTACAATTGCATTCAGTATAATTACAGTAATAATAGACGAATGTACATTACCTCAACAGTATGCATAAAATAAAATAATCAGGAAAATGTGTTTATCAAAAATAATAAACACAAACTCTCAGTCAGTTACACTCCCACCTAATCACCTCTGATTTCCTTCAAGTACTTCAAAATCAAACTCCTTTAAAAAAAAATTTTTTTATAAACTTGACACACCTTAACTATTTAGTTTATTATATAACTAAGAACTGACCCCAGGTAAGACACGTAGCGTGACTATCCATCTGCTTCAAGCAGTGTGACTGTCTTTTGAATGGATCTTTCAAGGTGGAGTGGCTTTCTGATTGTTCACTTGACCTCTGAATCCAGTGTTGAATCTCCAATAAACAACTTCACTTTTCTTACATGTTCTTCTGCTCCAGGATAAACCTCAATAACTAATAAATAAATAAGATTATGAAACAAATTCAATTAACAGATTTTATTTCCAAAACATTAAACATGTTCATTAATTTTCTTTGTTGTACATACAGTTAACTGAGTTCAAGCGATTTCTGTGAATGCAATGAATGCACGCATGACACAGGTGCAGAGTAGGTCGCGCAACCAATAGGATTAGACCAATTACAGACGTTATATTGTTAAAAACATTGCCATAACTCTACGATACATATTGTAAACATTTTGTATTGTGATATATTGTTACACACCTAGTTTTTATTGCATAAATGTTACAACATTTGGCTGTTTACACATTCTGGGATACACATGGAGATGCTACACAATCCACAAATACAACATTTTAGGAGATAGAACACAACATTCCAGAAGAAACATTCTTTTTTTTTTTACCTGATGTTCATCATTGTTTGTACGTTTAACAGTGCAAATTAAAAAAAACTCAACAAACTTTGGCATTGCATATGAATAGAAAATAAACACTAACTTATGCACATTGGTAACAAACACGACAACATGGCACAGTGGGTCACAGACAGTTTGAAATGTGCCTTTAACAGAACCATCCCGTTGTTTACCCCACAGTGTGTATATTCCATGTGAACATGGAGATAACGTAGATTCTCCAATATGGAGAGAGTCTTGATGGACACAACAATGTGCAGCTGTCCAGGGAAGACTCAGGTACAAGACTTGGACAAACTGCTGTCATCCTAGTCTAGACCAGTCTGGAAGGCTCTGGCAGGTCAGTCTCTGGCTGTGCTGGTTAGACTGACTGCCAGTCTCTTGGTGAGCTGATGGTGGGCCTTGCCACAGTAGGTGTGGGTGGTGTTCTGCAGTGCGGCCTCCAGGGGGCGCAGCAGGGAGCTGACTGGGTCCGCGTCAAACGAGTACTGAGGACAAGAAGAGCTGTCCGTCACCAGGTAACCACATCACACATCACAACACAACACTGCTGCATACATCTGTTAAGGATGACAGACCCTGAGGAATATACTTTGTTTTACTCGCTCTTGTTTTACTGATGTCATGAGGCAATTAAAGTAAAAACCAAGCCTACTGTTCAATAATGAAGGGACTTTTACAACGCACACAGGAAATCAAATGGGTATTAGGTTTTAACCATGGACTCATTTGCCTTGGGAGCGGCAGCTTGTATCAGGTCACTAAAACGACAGTGTTTTACGAGTACGCTCTCACATACCCGCGCCTGGTCATAAAGCTGCATTTACAGTCGGAGTATTGATCTGGTGCTGATGATGGAGTGCTGTCCACATGGACACACACACACTCGCACAAACTCAAAATGTAGCGTCAGCACTAAAACTTTACTGCTCATTCCTGGGCCTGGCTTTTACAGTGAGACTTTATTACCTGCAGAACAGCAGCCACACATGACCAGAGCAAGTGTGTGTGTGTGTGTGTGTGTGTGTGTGTGTAAGTATCTGCTGTAGGCCATTGTATATGGCCACGCCATTAAGCAAATCAGGCAAGATCATTGACAAAAATTCGGAACAATGTATGTCTGTGTATATCTGTGTGTGAGTGCATGCATACCTGCTTTATGGCATCGTATACAGCTCTGAAGGCAGGTTGTTTGCGGTCATGGTAGACCCCCCTGTTGCCATGGAGAATGCAGACACCAGCTTCTTCTGCTGAGACACAGTTGGAGCCGTAGATACAGTGGTCTGGACGGTAGTTCCACTGGCATGACACCTCCAACAGACACTCTGGTGGACGGTATGGTGGAGTTAGATCTCATAGCACAGGCTGGGCCTAGCAGGTAAGCTCACTGAGTTCAATGTGGTGTGTGTGTGTGTGTGTGTCTGACCAGGGTTGTGGTGGAAGATAATGTTAAGCAGGTCCTGGTCTCCCCACGTGATGTTCAGCTTGTATTTCTGCAGCAGAGGCCTCAGTAGCTCCTCCCACCTGAGTCCTATGGACGTCATGTCATTCTGAACAGGCAGGACAGAAAAACACGGTCAACGACCACCACTGCACTCAAACAGGATTGTGACTCTCTGATGCCACCTGGTGGTTCAACCTAGTGTCCATTCCTTAGCGTGGACCAGCTAACATACAGTATAGAGTTGAATAATAATGCATTCATTTATATATTGCAGTTGTTTCCAAAGCGATGGAAGGGTTATGACTGCAACCTATTACTCTGCAGCCAAACTCTCTACCACTGAGCTACAGCATATCTACCAGTGTGAATTGTGACGTGTACGAAAATGCGAAACGTTGACCCCTGACCTTGAAGTAGGTGCTCCGGATGCGGGTCATGTTCATCAGCATGACCCCAGAGTTGATGCCGGTGCGTCCGTAGTATGGGTGGCGGGCGAAGCGGTTGTACCAGGCTATGCGCGGCTCCTCGTGCTCCGGCGCCATGGCAACCAGCTGGGTGGAGTTGAAGGCGGTCAGGAACGCCCACAGGGCGTCGACAGGTTCCAGGAACACAACGTCAGAGTCCACGTAGAGCAGGGAGTCTACGTCCTTCAGGATGAGCTGGGGCGAAAGGTGTGTGTGTGGGGATGAAAGAGAGAGACAGAGAGAGAGACACACACACACACAGAGAGAGAGACAGACACAGAGAGAGAGAGAGAGAGAGAGAGAGAGAGAGAGAGAGAGAGAGAGAGAGAGAGAGAGAGAGAGAGAGAGAGAGAGAGAGATAGAGACAGAGATAGAGACAGATAGAGAAAGAGGTATATAGAGGGAGAGAAAGCGTAAAAGATAGAACAGAAGAAAGGTAGGGAGTCGAAAAGAACACATTGATTATGACCACATCCCAGTAGAGAGTCAACAGTCTAACTCCTGGACAGGAGAGTGTGAGAGTCGATGGGTGTGAGAGCAGACAGGAGCTCACAGGGAGGAAGAGCCTCTGGGAGGCGCAGGGTTTGAAGAGCTTCCTCCACTCTGCAGCATGCTCCTGGGGGAGGGTGATGGGGTACAGCCTGTAGCTGAACCTGGAGCGCACATGACCAGGCCAAGACTCCATCTGCAGCACAGGGAGAAGCAAGCATTTCAGACACGCACACACATGGACTTAACCATAAGTGAAGAAACTGTAGCACAGCCAACAAAGACAATACTATGCCGGTCGTAACTACCAGTGCTTTCATAGTATCAGCAGCATTCCAGTCAGTACTTCCATGACTCAGTACGAGTCCTGTGCCGGCAGCAGAACCCACCGCTTGTGTGAAGCTGCTGTGCAGAAGCTCCTCAGAAAACAGATGCAGGAGGAGCAGCTTGGAGCTGAGGAGCACGGCAGACTTGACCATGGTCAGGGTCTCCTCCAGCCTCTGGCCGCACGCCACCACGCCCAGGTGCATGATGGGAGCAGGACTGGGATCGCTTTCAACCCTCTGACGCATGATGTTCCTAAAAGAGAGAGAGAGAGAGAGAGAGAGAGAGAGAGAGAGAGAGAGAGAGAGAGAGAGAGAGAGAGAGAGAGAGAGAGAGAGAGACATGACTGAGACATGTGACGACTCTGAGGCAACTTCTGTTAGAGACTAACAATATGAAGACTGTTTCACTATGGAAACACTACGAGTTTCACTCAGTACACGTGACAAACCCTGGGTGTATGCTGACATGAGTGCTACACCACTTAAACAGGTTAGCTCGATTCAGGTTTATCCATGGTCTATCCACCCCCACTTTGGGAATGCTCTGGCTCTGTCACACCTCCAGTGATTGAAACAAGGCTGAGAGCTGATTGAAAAGCAGTTTGTTTTTGTGTGTGAGTGCGTGAGTAGGTGATAAAGATTATGTGAAAGATTTACAGTTACAGAAAAGAGCAACTGAGAAAATAAATGTGTGTTTGCAGAAGCAGCCTCTCATTCAATTAGACCTATTAGTCAAATTACTACTGTGTACTGATATCATTTATAACTGATAAGGGATGCAAGAACTTATTTAAAGGAATAAAATACACGTAGCCAACAGCAGACGCCAACAGGGCCTTTGAAATAGCAGCAACACATTAAAGCGATTCGAAACAAATAATTCTGACATGCCCATGCTTTGCTTAATATGCATCAAGTTATCGCTGGTCGATTGGCTTCAATGGAAGTTCAAACAGAAGAAACAAATTAAACACGTAATACAAGTGATACAGGTATATTAGACACATTGTCTATAAATACAATACCTGTTATTCCAATGTTGGCTCTTGGGGCCTTTTCTGTCTATTATTAGCTTCGTTCCTTGTCCGATGGCTCTCCGCTGGGAAGCAGCTGGCGACAATAACGTCATCCTACCGACGCCTCCTCCGTCCAACAGAGTCGCGTAGAATAGTTTACTGTACACGTACAATACCGATAACACGGCCAACACCGTGCACATGAGGAATGCACGAATGTATCGCCGCATTATCGAAAGTTCAATCGCTTTCAGAGCACACAGGCATGACACAGGACCGTGCTAGTTCACATTTGGCAGGACTTTAGGGTCTGGGGGAGGGGTGAGAGAGACAAAAAAGTCAAGCCCTCCCCCTACGTGTAATTTATTAGCTGGGAAAAAAACACTTATCTGCCTAAACCCCCTTTCACAGACACAACTTGCACTCCTTTCACTCCTTTATCGTCAAAATATTTTATTAGGCCTACATCAAACTAGGAGTTATTTTGTTACTTTGAATAGGAGGCTATTGTCTACCAAGTGGTGCTGATAACTCACAGTAGATTTATAAAAGCATATAATTACTTTTCGACATTCAGGGCTATGCCTACTAAATAACTATTATTGCTTTTTCTTTCATCGTCGACATATGTAACAGACTTCTTACCAATCACTAACCAGACAGAAAAAAAATCAGACAGCATACTTTTTGAACACATAATTTCATTAATTTTCTTTTGTTAATCTTCAGACATTAACCTATATGTTCATACATTTCTAAACAGGAAAGTTTGGTCAATCCAAATAATGTAAAAAACAAAACAAAAACAAAAATTGTGAATGTAACATCAATGGTACCAGGTGGGTTTAAAATGGACACAACAAAAGAATGAACATTGTTAACCAACAAAATCTTTCTCATTAATCCACTTCTAGTCCCAGCTAGTGTAGTGAACCAATTAGAATATATTTAAGTCTCCATAGTGACACAAGAAATAACATTTCCTCACATTTTCTCCCAGAATGCAACAAGTACTGAACTCTGAAACACAATGTCATGCCTGGAGAATGGTAACACTGTTGGGATGCCTAACACCAATTCTGTACAACAGGTCATAGGGGATCAGGTTTATCAACATAGAATATAACAACTGTTTCAACCTAAAGTTACCTAAACTGGGATTTTATTCAAATGTTTCTGCAGAACCTGTAGTGTATTCCAGAAGCCAGACAAACCAATGCCTGCAGGAGAGGAGTATGCCGTTCCTCGTGCACCATAATCTTGCTAACTACGCACAACCTGTAGCTGCTACATGTACAGGTCCAGAATTAGCCAGGCCGGGAACCAAGTTCTAAACAATGAATCTAGAACCATTCACTACAATTTAGAACAAAGACTCGCCCAGAAGTAACATTATGGTTTAATAGATAGGGTCCCTTAGAGTGGCTAGGATTGGGGGTTGAGGTCCAGTGTGGGGGTTGGGGGTGCCAGGTGGGAGGTTAAGGTCCAGAGTGGGGTTTGAGGTTGCCACGTTGGCAGTTTAGGTCCATGTTGGCAATGCGGAGAGGGTGAGATCAAATGTAGAGGGTTGGTAACTTCAGAGGGATTTGGGCATGGTAAATCCATTATGGGGGTTGGGGTTGCCAGGTTTAGGGCCTAGTGTAGCTCTCCGTTGACAGAGGAGGCCTCCCCCCTGGGTGAGGATGACCTAGAGACCCCCCTCTCTGTGTTGTCTGAGCTGGAGCCACTCTGGTTGTGGTGGTCTGCAGAGACCGAGGTTGTGGAGGAGGTGGTGGTGGTGGTGGTGGACGAAGGCTTAGGCTTCTCCTTAAAGTCTGTGATAATGACAGTTAGATCTCCCACCGTCACCTCCAGGTGCTGAGCGCTGCTCCTGTCAATGTTCTTTAACCTCGGCCTATGAAGGGGTGGGGAAAGGGAGGGAAAGGAGAGAGGGATATTTAAATAGAACATTATGCTTTGCTTTCCAGCGAAAAACCTAACATGCAATTCTTCAATCCCATAATAATAAACAATAAACCATATAACATATTTTTTGCTCACCTCATCTTCTTGTGGTTGTTCTTCTTTAGTGTTGGTTCCTTATCATGTCTATCTTTCTCTGTTCTCTCCTTTTTCTCCTTCTTAGGCTGCGTGGGAGAAGCAAACTGTGGCGTCACCTGCTGGGAGACCAACTGAGAGACAGGTCGAGGCTTCCTATGGGGATGGCGGGGGAGGAGAGGAGAGGACAGAAGAGAGGATTAAGGTATGAACACATCGATATGTCTGGACATGGTCCTGAGAGTGGACTGAGAGTCAGGAGGCAGCTAAAGCAGCGATTTGTCCTCAGACGACGATCTCTGTGCGGAGGTTTAATAGACTTGTCCATCCTAAAATACGTCCGTAGACATGCAGTGAAGTCAGCAGAGTGGCACATGCTGAGTAATAATCGTACCGAGACAAAAGACCACAAAGAGTTGTGGAGTATTATGAAACCACATACTCTTGTCTGGAAGATGCACTTGCAACCACTTCCACCCTCATCTGAAATAACCTAAGAGTCTTCTGAAACATCGGTAAGAGGAAGGACTCCATGCATACATGACGTCCTGCTTGCTTGTCTGACTTGAGTACTGGCAGATCTACCCGGAAAACAAGTGTTGAAAGACCCATCTGTTGTCTCACCATAGTGGGAGGGGAGAGAGAAAAAACGTGTAACTGCAGAATGATCTCCGTTTCAGTCTGTCTGTCACTCACCACCCCCCCCCCCCACACACACACACACACACAGCTGACACAGAGCCCTGCAGGCTTCCAGAGTAGACCAGGAAAACAGTCTGATAGCACTGGTGTGGCTGGATGACCTGAATCCATGTTCATCTAGAAAGTGTCGCCATGATAGGATATGGTGGTACACAGACTAGTATGTAAATGAATGTGCTGGCCTATATACAGTACGGAGCCCGAGCCGAGATCCTCACAGAACACCACCGCAGAACTGCTGACACATTTAAATCTCTTTTAGAACGCTGGAATGCATTTCAGAAGAGAATTTCAGTGGATTGTCTTGACATAACCCAGTTACAGGGCGATTATGATGTTACCGTGGAGATGTTATCGAAGCACAACATAGACCTAGAGTCCAATTACACCACAGGGGGTCTGGACTGAATCTCCCTCTCACTTTGTAACACTCTAAATGCAGCTGCCTGTTGAACTGTTTGTGTGTGTGTATATGTGGTGTGTGTGTATATGTGGAGAGATATCCAGATCGATAGTCAACAAGGCCAACAATTTTGGATCAAATGAATGGAGTCGCACTTAGAAATCAAAGATGAGGTTAGGGAAAAACACTGTCTCTTATCTTTTGAACTATCTGTCTGTCTGTGACACATCCTGCAGTCCTGGGAGATCAATGGGCCTACTCATTTCTTAGTTTTGTTCATTATTGGACTGGTGCTATGCAAAACTGTCTCTTACAAGAATACAATATTCCATTCCATTTATGCATTTCATACTCCCTTCCCCAGTCTCTGTATTTCCTAGAAGATGACACTACCAAGAAATAACAGTGAGATGAGTAACACACTGTTCCAAGTACCTAGAGCCCCAACAGATCAGACACCTGGTGTGTGCGTATGTGGATATGCTCCTTGTCAGCAAGTTCTGCGTGTTGCATGTGGGAGAGAATCCAACTTGATTAATGTCTCTCTCTGCCTGAACATGTCACTTTTACACTGTGTGGCAAGGTGTGTGTGAATGTTTGCGTGCATGTGTGGTACAGTGAGTTTGGAACAGATGGCTCTCACTCTCCTGTGGTTTATAACACTTCCTAAGCCCAGTTATACCTCCCCCCTCCTCATTCTCACACACACACCACACACACCCTGGCTCCGACATTAACACGATCATGGTCTAGTGAGAAGGAATGAGGATGTTTTTCTCCATGTGTGTGTGTGTGTGTGTGTGTGTGTGTGTGTGTTTGTAGAGGTGAAGGAGAAAGCCTGAGTCAGTTCACCTACACAAACAAAAAACATTGTAGGCTAACTGGTGGAAACGTTATACTCTGATACAAGCTACTGCTTTCCTCCTGGGCTTGATGAGTCAGAGCACTCAGATTAATGGGCAGGTGGTGTATGTGTGTTTGTGTGTGGGTGTGTGTTGTGCTGTGTGGGTGTGTGTTGTGCTGTGTCTGTGTGTTTGTGTGCTCGCCGGGGAAGGTCAAACACAATTTGCTCCCAGGACTCGGCTGTGGAATATGTTTTTGGCTTTGTGTAGTGGCTGTGTTGTTTTTAAAACCCCTCTGATAGGTCAATAACTTGTCGGCTGTTGTCAAATGAAAGAGACAGACATGAGGGTGTGATCTTGTGCTGCGGCCTCTACGGGCTCATACACATCTCTTCTCTCCCTCGTCCTCTCATCCTCTCTCATAATGAGTCCAAATCAGAATGGGCTCTTGTGATTGGTGTGCTTGAACGCTGCCTGAACAATGTGCTTCCAGTGAGTCTGCTGTTCTGGCGTTGCTGAAGCTCAGCTTCATAAAACATTCATCTTCATCCTTTAACTTCTGTCCGCACGCAATCTCCTACATTGCTGCCTCTCCCTCCCTCTCTGCTCCCTCACCTCCTCACATTTACTTATTCCCCCTGCCCTCCTGAGTTCTGTGACTCCTTTCAGAGTAAATGTTATGACTAAGATAAAAGGACCTTATGACTGACACACTAAATACATGACCAGCTCTGACTCAATGTCCTCAGAGACATGATACTAATACTCTTAAAACATGTCAGACAAAGGAATCCTATAATCTCGTCAGTCAGCCGTATTACCAAAGTCTTCTATGAGCCACAGCACTATAACTGTGTCTGTGTGTGTCTGTGTAGGCAGGATGGCAGGAAGTCAAATTCAGTCGTGTCCCTGTGGCTTCAGCTCAGGCTGTTTTCCGGTGCCAGGGCCTTCTGTAGGGCAATCAGGACAGATTTGCCTATAGTGTACAAAGGACAAGCATAACCTCCTTACAGCTCTCTCTCTCTCTCTCAGTGTGTGTAGGTGTGTGTGTGTGCTGAACCCCCCTGGCTGCTTTAATGTCCTGATGAGATCGCTGTGTCTCTGATGACAGCTCCCTGATTAAGCCGTTGCATACTAATGAGCTCTGGGTGTCTGTCTGGCAGCTGCTGTGGCACCCTCTTTTCAGCTCGTATCCCTCCACACACACACACACACACACACACACACACACACACACACACACACACACACACACACACACACACACACACACACACACACACACACACACACACACACACACACAACGAACGAGGCAAATTGCATCTGCACAGTTAACTGCCTCATTTAAAAAACGTCTCTTTCAAACTGGGATAATTGGTGGAGCATGGAGGAGGGAGATAACGTTCAAGTTCTGTTAGAGAGACCAGACATGGAGCTCTGTTCTTCCAAGCTGGAATGCCTTTATGGAACACTGTGTCAAAGGAAGACAAGGCTAGTGTCATCTCTTCAGAGTGTGAGTCAGAGGCCCAGATGTCAAATAGAAGCCCCAGGGCAGAGCAGAGAGACAGACCCCCCCCCCCCTCCCCCCTCTCTGCAACCAAAACATCACACCACAAGATGGATGACAAGAGGGCAGCCATGATTACACACTCACCTCCCACCCCACCCCCACCAACCCGTGGAGATATTGTGGTGTCACCAGCCTCTTCCTGTCTACTGAGGTGAGATCTACAAGCTTGCTAGGTGAGGTAGCAGAAGGGATATCCTCTAACAATACAGGATGATCATCCATCTAACACAGCCACAACTCAGCTCTATCAATGAGACTTGGCATCTGAGAAGGGGGAGATAGGAGGTCCATATGCTGGCTACTTAAAGATGCCGTTTGGGGCTATAGCCTGGACAAAGAATGGGTGGTGATCATCTGCCAGGACTGATATGTAATTGGATAGTTAAGACTGTGTTCATATTATATTTGCATGTATTGTGAACATTTAATACGCCTTTACAAATCCCATAATTGTACTAATCTGCATTATTCTATAATAAATAAATAGGTTAAATGGCTATAAACTACCGAGAGGGGCTGCTCCGTCGGTAGAAAAAAAATATTTCCCCCATTAACGTTGCCCTAGGCCCGCCTATTATCCTGACGTCTCACTGTTTTGAAATGTTAGTAACAAACATTATCTGAGATGTTATCGTGTTAAGTATTTGCTACTTACAATAAGTACGGTGTTGAGTAATTCAAATGGGTTGTAATATTTAAGCTGCAACTACGAAAAGCAATTGGTATTTAAAGACGTATTTGTTACATTTACTATCGACAACACAGAACTGATTCAGACTACTTACCGTGTTGACGTTCCTTTCCTGACATCGCACATCATGCATTTGAAAGCTTCGGCAGTGTTCTTGTACGTACAGACACTACAATCCCAGTATGCCTCGTCTGAAGAGGGCTTCGGTTGACGCTTCGGCCTTCGAACAAAACAAACGGACAGAGATCACTTGCACATCCCGACAGACGGTGCTGTGAGTGCGTGTGTTTGCAGCCTTCTCAATCGCCGTTAAACATCTGGAAACGTTCCATTTAGCGTCGAAACGGATATGGTTCACAAGGAACGAGCTGGTCTGACACCGTAATAAAACAGACAGTCCGCCATGGTTGCTACACTGTATCCCTCACTCTCACACACATACTCTGAGACACTCACACATTACCCCTCCAGACACACACAGACACACACACACACACCGTCGCAGACACAAGCACACACACACGGATCCTGGACTGTTTCAATAATGTGTGCTAATATCCACTGCCTACTATCAATGTCACAAAAATAGTGAGCGGCTACTTACCTTGTAGGACTTCTCTTGTCTCCCATGCTATCAAAAGTTAGTTTGTGGATGTTTAAATAAGGACGTAGTCCTTATATGTTGATAAAGCGATGCGCCCGAACCGCACGGCTTCAGCTGTCGTGGAAACTCCGGTTGGCGAATTATCACGTGACCCACTCCCTCCAATCAGATTTCACAGCATTTCCTGTCGCTGCAAACAGGTCCAACATTCCTGATGAACACCGATGAGTGATTCTCATTTAAATCAAACGGCTTTTAGCCATTTGGTCAACATAATACAATAAAGAGCATTCAGTGAGATCTCCATTATATTATTATTCAACATCTTGGAGATAAGCTTTTGTTGAAACGTTTTATTTCCAAACATTTACAACAATTACAGGGAGCAGTTACATCAATGATATTTACAACTAAGTTTTAGTGGAGAGTTCGACACTGAGTCAATCCCTAACTGAGTCAATCTCTGACTCAGGTAGACAAATGTATAAATATACAAAAAAAACATACCGTTACATTGGACTTACTCTTAACCTCTCATTCCCATGTAACCCCACTTTAGCCTCTCGTAAAAAAAAGAAGAAGATCTACAGCGTTGTCAACTGTCTTTAGCAGGCCATAGTCTCTCAGACCAGACCTTCTCAGTCACTCAGTTCCTCCTCGTCACTGAAGTAGGCGCTCTTCTTGATCCGAGGCTTCTTGGAGTCGTCCGACGTCGACGCCTGAGCAGCGTCCTCGGCAGCGAGGGCCGTCCGTTTCCTACGACACTCCTCCTCCTCGATGCGAGCTTGCTGAGGGGACAAGAGGTCCATGTGGGGACAGGAAGTCAGGGGGGGGACAGGAAGTCAGGGGGGGGCAGGAAGGCATGGAACACTAGAAGTAGCTGTGATAGGTCATCAATGTTGACTACATGGGACAAACTAAAAGTCGTTGAGAGGCTGAGGTTGGGTTTGGCTTTGTAGGCTGACACGCTGTTACAAAGAAAAGATTAGCAGAGATCCAAGAAATACGTTGACGTGGCTTTAATTGCTGAAAAGTATTGAAGTATTTGAATGTCCAGAAATCATAGTCAAAAGTAATTACAGCGATCTGGAAAAATGTTGTGATAAAAAAATGTTTGCGGCCAACAAAAAGTAAGGTGACCCATTCACCCCCCTCTTCCTTCATACAAACCCACAAGTGCACAGGTGTACAGGAGCTTTAACACTAATTGACTGTCACCGCCCATACCCACGTGACTCCATCACACCGCAACCACCCAACAGTAAACAATAACACAAAGAAATAATTACTGGCCCCTACAAATGTGATTATGCTGTGTGTTCAAACATTGATCTCATTTGAACTGACCTGAAAAGCGATGGCCTGACTCAGGCTCTCCAGAGCTGGATCCTCACCCTCCTCTTCACTTTCCTCTTCTGGACTGATACAAAGCAAAATATGCAAATATATATAACTGCCTGCACTGGTGGGAGGAGTATGAAACAACAGAACAGTCCAAAATTCACAGGGAAGCAGTGTGTGCATATCAGCGTTGCTGGTTTGTCTACTTTATTACTATACTATATGCATGTTTTTGGTAAATTACACTTACACTTCCTCAGGTTCCTCAACCTTTTTCTTCTTCTTCTTTTCCTTCTTCTTCGGGGGATCTCGTTCTCCCAGCATGTTCTTGGGGCAAGCGTAGCTCAGGTGACCCGTATCCTACAACACAACAGCCCAGTCATATTGTTATTTAGTCTATGCTCTTATCCAGAGAGACTTACTTAGTACAGGGACATTCCCCCCGAGGCAAGTATGGTGAAGTGCCTTTCCCAGGGACACAACGTCATTTTTCACAGTCAGGAATCGAACTGGCAACCTTCTGATATGTAGCCCGATTCCCTAACTGCTCAGCCATCTGACACATCTGACACTCCTATTGTGTTAGATACAACTCTGAATCTTCAAATCGAATATTCTACCAGATGAGAAGGACAGGTATCAGACAGGATTATCGCACGGCAACCTACACCGCACTCATAGCATCTCGATTTGTCTGCGTAGTTACGTCTCCTGATGAACTCTGTGGCGCGGCCGTTGTCGACAGCGATACTGGCTTTTACCGTGCGACCAAACAGCTGAGGACAGACAGAGAGGGGGAGCTGAGTAACAGCCAGGAATACACCAGCGGATCCAGGATGAAAGGGACTACGCCGTTCATGTTGAAGTATTTTCTAGAAAACATAACATACCTGTTTGTTGTTTAGTGACCTAAAACAGTTCTGTGCCGACTCTTTATCCAAGAATAGAACAAACGCCACGCCTTTACTCCTGCGTGTTTCTTTATCCTTCACTATGGTCACTCTGGAAGAATCAAACTTTATTTGACCACAGTTCAATTAACGATAAAACTGTATTGTAAAGCCTGTGTGACATATGCATTCTCTCCAAAATGAACTTACTTTACAACTTTGCCATATTTTGTGAAGAGCTGTAAAGCAATGAGGAAACACTTTAATGGCCCATCATCAAGGTATACAATTCTTAAGGTATATAATGATTTCTCTAGCTTTCTCACACACAGACACACATGCACAGACACACAGGAGATCGTTTTACTATCAAGTGGGTGGGGTGTGAATATCATACCTTGTGTAAGTCATTGTTGGTTAAAGAGAAAGGCAGGTTGGACACATAGACTGTGCTCCTGCTTGGTGCCAAACCCCCACTCATGTTGACGAGACTCTAAGGGTACAACTCCTAAAAAATACAGTGAATTAATTATAAAATACATCCTAATATGGTACTCATATGTAGTTTAGTTGGTCAGCTATAGCTAACCTAGATTGCTTCAACAGTCAAAAAGTGCCACAGCTAGCAAGCTAAATAACTAGCTGGCTAAATGGTAGATATTATGTTTAATCTTACAGTACCTACCGAACATGTATTGGCGAGGTATCGGTCTTCGGGCTAAATATTCGCTATTTGCTGCAAGCCACCCCTCAATAACGTTTAAAATCGTGCAAAAATGGGACACCTAAACAAGATAGTAAATAGGCGCAGTCAAATGACGCATTAAGGGTAGAACAGTTATCTGACCAATGACAAACTGCAACAACCGGAAAAGGTGACTAAATGGCAACGATCAGAAGATTCGGTCATACTTTTGCGATCGTAAATCTTTATTTATAACATAATTTACTTGGACTTGCCATGTGATATTAATATTGCTATTCGGTATCAGTGTAAGATAAATATAGGTTTCCTAAGTCTGTTTAACATAATTGTGAGAACAAAGCATGGACGGCTGTGCAGCTGTCTACAACGTTTCAGTGAGGGACAGCTAGCTAGCTAGCTATCTTAAAGTTAGCATATTGTTGCTACTTGGTAAGTGAAATAACGTGCACATAAAATATACAAAGCTAGCCTGGTTAATTACGTCGCTGTTTGCTTAAGTTATGACATCCACCATGTCATTTGTATTTTTTTCAGTTGTATGTTGCATGTTCAAATTTCTTTTAAAGTCTCGCATTGCTTGCTTTCTACCGGGTTCCCAGTCATGTCCAGCATCAGTTGCTGTTGACTGTCTTTCACAAATACCGAAATGGACCTGTGCACAAGCCATATAATTAATTGTCTGACACTGTTATCTGCTTAGTACCCTTAGCTGCTGATGTATAATCTGCATACATGTAATCCTCCATTTTCTCCACAGTTCGTTTTGAATATTTGGATTAGGTAATCATCAACGATTCTCAAACTCTTGAACCAACAAGTAAGTAACACACTTTTGCGAAGCTGGTCAAGGTTTTATATTCGCGTAGAGCGAGTTAGAACATCAGTAGAAAGTGAGATGTTCTGTGTCTCTTCAAAAAATGAAATGGGTAGGATATCAATGAAATGAAACAAGAAGAGATCCAACACACAATGTGTACGCATGCATTTTATATTATACGTTATAGTCGCCTCATATCCTACACAATCAAAACAAAACATCTAAATAAAATCTGAGCTTGGTGGAGGCTAACTGCTTGATTGTTCTGTTGAATGTTCCTCTTAGTGGCATATAGGAGGGAACGGAACATCCGTGAGGTGTATGAGGAACGCTTCATACAGGACAGAGCTGTGAGTAATGCGGCTTCCAACACAATGATTCCGTTAAAGTGAAAGGCCTGCATGTAATCCTAACCTGTTTTCTGTAGGGGCCGTACCCTCGTGGCCCTGGAGCAGCGGAGAGGAGGTCGACTTTAGGTCGGCCAGAGGAGGAATATAGCCGGGCATTTGAGTACGAGAGCCCAGCCCGCTTCTACCCCAATGGAGGCGCCCCACGCAGTTACCATGGCGAGGAACAGAGAGGCTACCATGGCGATGGCCTGCATTTTCCGACCGAGCGCAGGGCTGTTCCCGCTAGAAGAGTAAGTCGAAAGTTGTTCTCCAGACTTGAATATGAAATACTCAGAATAGAGGCTTTTAAACGAGAATGGAATCCCCCTGTTTAGGTATTTTTTCCTAGCAGGACTCAGTCCGTGTGTCCCATCTCTTTATAAGTCTGAGAGGTCTGGTTCATCTCAGCTCATCCATGGTTGTTTGTACCTGACCTACCCTCCATACAGTCATCTGGGAGTGTCAAACATGGGATGTACCCATGCCCAGTCCTTCAGTCTAGTGTGACCTCTGACCTCTGTGGATGTTTCATCTGTTCTGTTGGCTGCAGGAGGACCCATACCTCTACAGAGGACCCAGAGAGGAGCCACACACAACACGCCACATGGACTTTAGGTAACTTTAACACCTTGCCTACACACGCACACTCACACACACACACGTACATACACACACACACACACACACACACACACAATCGAACATACTCCCACACATTTACATTTAGTCATTTAGCAGACGCTCTTATCCAGAACGACTTACAATAAGTACAGAGGCAAGTAGGGTAAAGTGCCTTGCCCAAGGACACAATGTCATTTGTCCCAGCCAGGAATCGAACCGGCAACCTTCTGAGTTAATAGCCCGATTCCCTAACCGCTCAGCCTTCTGACTCCCTCATACACACACAGAGGCATTCACAAAGGACTGTTGGTGTCATGTCAGATGGCATCTTTAGGTACTGACTGTAAGGCAGTGGGTCCTTTATCAAGCTCAGCAGAAGCCTGAATAAGGCTGCTCCATTTGAATCATGTGTCGGAGCAGGGAAACATCTAGAACACGTAGGGCAGGGGGCCTCAAGGAGCAGGATTGGGACCCACCGGTGCAAGGACAATAGTGACCATTAGGGGGCAGCAGTGCTCCATGTATTTAGTTCTGAGCAGCTCCTTCAAGTCCCAGGATCAGTTCAGCAGCGTGTTTATGCTTTATGTACCGTGTGTGTGTGTGTGTGTGTGTGTGTGTGTGTGTGTGTGTGTGTGTGTGTGTGTGTGTGTGTGTGTGTGTGTGTGTGTGATTGTTTACACAGCACCATTAATCACAGTCAGCCGTGGCCCACTTAGACTTGTCTCTGCATGCTCTCTTGTCCTGGGACAACCCCTCAGACTCACAAACACACATTTCCTTGTAGCCGAGGAGTGTGCTTTCTCTTGACTTGTATAATAAAGGCAGTCCAACTGTTTCAGAGACTTGATTCTCAAGCCCCAGACCCGATGACAGTCCTGTATGCCTGTCCTTAGTCAGTCTGTTGCTGGCTGTTCAGTTCTGCTCAGAGTGATGAAGCACAGACGAACAGCTTTGTTCTACAGCAGTTATAACTGTCTGAGAATGCCAACACGGCTATTCAAACCTGTGACCGTATTTGGTCGTGCAAAAGCCTTGGGTAGCATTTTGAATAGCTTGAATTCTGCTTTTCCCCCAGACGGGTAGGTAGGTAAAGTTCTATACTCTTTTATTGATGCTTCACTCTGTGTGTGTGTGTGTGATTCCTTCCAGAAGCAGCAGCCGCGCTGTAGCCCCCCCCAGCGTGCGGGGTCAGATGTACCCCGCCCCCCGCTCCCTGTCAGCCGTGGTGCCAGAGGGGGGGGATGACACTCTGATGCAGGCCATCCTCAACCTGGACAGAAGGTACACACACACTCCTATACACTCTCTACCCACAGTGCCTTTGTGGATGGTGTTACAGCGTCATGAATGTCACTTAGCAACCCATGCTCTGGTTCTTTCCCCCCCCCCCCCCCCGCCCAGCGAGGAGAGAGATCCCTACAGGAGGAAGGGGCAGTTCCCCCCCCTGAGGGAGCGCTCTCCCCAGCGCAGAGACGTGCCCCCCTCCCCCCACAGTCGCTCCGGGTCCTCAGTCAGCAGCAGAGGCTACTCCCCGGACAGGGCCAAGGGGCTGGCCTACCCCCCGCAGGGAAAGAGTATGTACCCCTTCTATATTCTCCTCAGCCTCTGAAATCAGTCTCTCTCTAGTCCCCTCCCCCCACCCACCCCCCTATCCTATCTCCCTGTCTCTTTCGTCCCCATGTGATGATGTCACTGGCGTTTCAGGTGTGGACTGTCCCCAGGGACACGGTGGAGGAGCAGATCTCCTCTGGGGGACACTGTACCCCCCGCAGGCCGGACATGACTTCCTGGGTCTGTACTCTCAGCTGGACCGGCTCTAGTGGCTGACCTAAGACCAGCTCGGCATTTCCCATCTGGCTAGTTCAGACTGGGGGCTGGGAAGAGGTGGTGCTGGTCTTAGACCAGGACCTGCAGGGCCACACTGTCTGTAGAGCTTTCTGTGTTGTGCTGTGTAGCCACCACTCCCTGGAGGGGACACCCAGTGGTCACGCTCTTATCTGTTTGTCCAATGTCTGACCTTTGACCTCACTGTATCTTAAATGCCAATGTTGAGGTGCTACATCAGAATCTGGACCGGCAGATAAAGGGTTACCCCAGCCTGCCCCTCCAAAGCCACCCACGCGTTGCACAGATAACTAGCTGTCTTTTGCCTTATCTCCATGCCTACCACAATATATCAAACATCCCATAATAGTGCCATGTCATCTAGTCCCCCTCGTAGCAGTAGTCGGATACATGATGGTATTGTGGAAAAGACATGACTGGGTCTGCTTGGTCCCCTTCAGTATGAAGATACTGACATTCAGATTAGAGTACTGTCTAGAGTAGAATACCTGGTGAGTAGAGTACTGTCTGGAGTAGAATACCTGGTGAGTAGAGTACTGTCTAGAGTAGAATACCTGGTGAGTAGAGTACTGTCTGGAGTAGAATACCTGGCGAGTAGAGTACTGTCTAGAGTAGAATACCTGGTGAGTAGAGTACTGTCTAGAGTAGAATACCTGGTGAGTAGAGTACTGTCTAGAGTAGAATACCTGGTGAGTAGAGTACTGTCTAGAGTAGAATACCTGGTGAGTAGAGTACTGTCTAGAGTAGAATACCTGGTGAGTAGAGTACTGTCTAGAGTAGAATACCTGGTGAGTAGAGTACTGTCTGGAGTAGAATACCTGGTGAGTAGAGTACTGTCTGGAGTAGAATACCTGGTGAGTAGAGTACTGTCTAGGGTAGAATACCTGGTGAGTAGAGTACTGTCTAGAGTAGAATACCTGGTGAGTAGAGTACTGTCTAGAGTAGAATACCTGGTGAGTAGAGTACTGTCTGGAGTAGAATACCTGGTGAGTAGAGAACTGTCTAGAGTAGAATACCTGGTGAGTAGAGTACTGTCTAGAGTAGAATACCTGGTGAGTAGAGTACTGTCTAGAGTAGAATACCAGGCGAGTAGAGTACTGTCTGGAGTAGAATACCTGGCGAGTAGAGTACTGTCTAGAGTAGAATACCTGGTGAGTAGAGTACTGTCTGGAGTAGAATACCTGGTGAGTAGAGTACTGTCTAGAGTAGAATACCTGGTGAGTAGAGTACTGTCTGGAGTAGAATACCTGGTGAGTAGAGTACTGTCTAGAGTAGAATACCTGGTGAGTAGAGTACTGTCTGGAGTAGAATACCTGGTGAGTAGAGTACTGTCTAGAGTAGAATACCTGGTGAGTAGAGTACTGTCTGGAGTAGAATACCTGGTGAGTAGAGTACTGTCTGGAGTAGAATACCTGGTGAGTAGAGTACTGTCTAGAGTAGAATACCTGGTGAGTAGAGTACTGTCTGGAGTAGAATACCTGGTGAGTAGAGTACTGTCTGGAGTAGAATACCTGGTGAGTAGAGTACTGTCTGGAGTAGAATACCTGGCGAGTAGAGTACTGTCTGGAGTAGAATACCTGGTGAGTAGAGTACTGTCTGGAGTAGAATACCTGGTGAGTAGAGTACTGTCTGGAGTAGAATACCTGGTGAGTAGAGTACTGTCTGGAGTAGAATACCTGGTGAGTAGAGTACTGTCTAGAGTAGAATACCTGGCGAGTAGAGTACTGTCTAGAGTAGAATACCTGGTGAGTAGAGTACTGTCTAGAGTAGAATAGCTGGCGAGTAGAGTACTGTCTAGAGTAGAATAGCTGGCGAGTAGAGTACTGTCTAGAGTAGAATACCTGGCGAGTAGAGTACTGTGTAGAGTAGAATACCTGGTGAGTAGAGTACTGTCTAGAGTAGAATAGCTGGCGAGTAGAGTACTGTCTAGAGTAGAATACCTGGCGAGTAGAGTACTGTGTAGAGTAGAATACCCTATGTGAGGTGACCAGAACAGCTGGTAGAGTTAGTCATCAGACTGCCTACCAGGTCTGTAGAAGCACACACATCCTGTCCTCTCATCTGTCTCGCTCTTCTCTCCCTCACCTCGCTTCTCTCCATCCCCCCTTGTCTCTCTCCTCTCTCCCTCATCTCTCCACTCCCTGTCTGTCTCTCTTCTCTCCTGCAGACAAAGACAGACCGGCAGGCCTTTCTGTCAGTGCGTCCAGAGATGGTTCACCTCAAAGCACAGCGTCCACCTCCAAGGTGAGTACTGTCTGACGCTACACACACACACGTATGCATGTAGGAAGACACACATGCCGTCTCGCACAAAACAAAGGCCTTTTTCGACACGAAAAAGTTGAAGCATCTCTTAAACACTTCCAGATGCTTCCGCAACGTCGGTGCAATCCCAACTTCATCAAAGTGTCTGCTGCTGGGTTTGTTCGTAAATATTTGCAGCATGTTCCTCGTTTCATCCTTTTGATCAGGCTCATGTTGCCTGCCCCCCAAACACGACCCTGTGTTCAGTAGCCCTGAGATCAGAGAACACTCCCACACAGCAGGAACACTCACTCAGGTCCCCAATGTGTGCGCTTTCTACTGAGCGTCGTAAAACAACAAAAAAGCGCCCCTCCAGTCGACTGCTGTGATGAAAAATGCTTTTAGAGAGTCTCCTTTCACCCTGGCCTCTTCTTACAGACACGTGCGCGCGCTACACGCACCCCCCCCCCCGTGTTAGATCTGGTCAGCTCAGACAGGTCACAGGGTCAAGATGAAAGGGCTCGTTCTAACGGTCTCGCCCTCTACGATCCAACACACACGTCAGCGCGGCAGGGCCTGTGGGTGTGCCTACAGGTCACGCCCACAGGTCACATGGGCAGGACCCTGGTCTGAAAGGGTGTGTCTACAGGTCACATGGGCAGGACCCTGGTCTGAAAGGGTGTGTCTACAGGTCACATGGGCAGGACCCTGGTCTGAAAGGGTGTGTCTACAGGTCACATGGGCAGGACCCTGGTCTGAAAGGGTGTGTCTACAGGTCACATGGGCAGGACCCTGGTCTGAAAGGGTGTGTCTACAGGTCACGCCCACAGGTCACATGGGCAGGACCCTGGTCTGAAAGGGTGTGTCTACAGGTCACGCCCACAGGTCACATGGGCAGGACCCTGGTCTGAAAGGGTGTGTGAGGTATCGGGCTGTAAAGCCAGGAGAAATAGCATGAAGCATGCAACTCTTTGCATTATAACTTTATATACTATCTCCGGATCATGATGTTTTGGGCCACACAAGCCGTCATCAGTAGGGAAGCTGATCTGAGCTTCATTAGACGGTGCCCCAACAGCTTCACATCTTGGGCTGTAAATCCACCAGATCCCCAGGGCAGCCTAACATCCCAGGAGACGGCGGTTCGAATCAGAATCCCCACCCCTCCACTGTCTGTGGACCAGTCCAGCACCCCCCCACCCCTCCACTGTCTGTGGACCAGTCCAGCACCCCCCCACCCCTCCACTGTCTGTGGACCAGTCCAGCACCCCTCCACTGTCTGTGGACCAGTCCAGCACCCCCCCACCCCTCCACTGTCTGTGGACCAGTCCAGCACCCCCCCACCCCTCCACTGTCTGTGGACCAGTCCAGCACCCCCCCACCCCTCCACTGTCTGTGGCCCGGTCCAGAAAGTGAGAAAGTAGGAGACTGTCTTGCTCCTCCAAGGCTGAGAGGCTGCTCTGTGTCTAATGAGGTGGAGACAGATATTGAGTCATGAACGTTTCCTCCCTTGGACCGAGAGCGATGTTGTTCTTGTGAGTCATGGTCAAGATCACCCCGCTCTCTCCCTCTCTCCTCCTGATCTCTCCCTCTCTCTCCTCCACGTCTCAAACACACGACTTCAGGGGAAATGGAACAGGGGATAATTGGATGGGGTTTACGAGCCGTGTTTGTATTTTAAGACACTCTTGGCCTCTCAACCCCTCTAACTCTTTTCTCTCGTTTTGTCTTCTTTCGTGGCCATCTAAGAGGGGATGTGATAAGATATGAAGCCTGTGCTTGGTTTCCTCCATCCATGAGCACAGTCAGTCAAGCGTGAGCGGCTCCTCTGTCCTGGCCCAGCCCACTAGAGCCGGGGAGAGAAAGATGGAGATGATCTGCAAGCATGGATGGAGGAGGTGGAATTAGACAAAGAGGCAGGAGAATGGAAGAGTCTAGATGCAGTGGTCCATGTTGGTCCCATTTCTCCCTCTGACACATTGAGCCCAGTCGATGCTCCAGGCTCTGTGGTGTGACATCAGCCCAGACTCTAGTGGACTGAGCCAGGTTATACTGCCGGGTTATCCATCTATATCATGGGTATGTGGTCTGATCCTTGATGTCCACCTACAAGACCCGACCTTTGCTTCAACAATCTGGTCTCCCGTGATTTCTCTTCACGAATGGTCGTCGGTATTTGTGCAACATGGTAAGCTAAGGGAAAAGATGATTCTTTTTGCTTCTGTCTGACCCATGTTCTCTGTGCGTGTGTGTCCGTCTTTGGGTCTTGTCTGAACCCCAGGATGAGGCTCATGTGCTGGACGGAGAGCATAACGAGGGCCTGGGCGCTCTGGATGAGAGCCACAAGGTCTTGGAGGATTTCAAGGAGAGACGAGCTCAGGCCATCGCTGCCAAAGCTCACGAGATAGAGAAGGTGAGGAACGTTTCACCGCACACGCTCTGGCTCTCTGGTTCCCCTGGCCCTGCTCCATAGCCACGCCCCCTCTCAGTTTAAGGATCACTGCTCCAGGCTTCCCCCAGTGCTCTAATGAAGGCCATGCCAGCACCATCGGGCCTACTGCTGCTTTACTGGACCCATTAAACCTGAGACAACTCTGCCGTGGGCCCACTGGGCCCTCACACGGAGCTGCGCCTCAGAGCCCGGTGCTGCTAAACTGTCGACAGTGCATCTTGCAATTTTAGACCTTTTCTCTCACTCACTCGCACGCCCAGTGTTTTCTCACACACACACTCACGCATACACACACACACACACACAGAGGGTAGTTGACTCTGGTTTGCTCTCCCAATACCACCTCTGAAGTGCTCTCTGCACAGGCCAGATGTTTAGCTTTGCCCTCAATCTGGTCTAGCCATCTCATCTCCCACTGCACACTATCACTAGCCGTGTGCTTCTAACTGCCTCGCACACACACACACACAAAAACCTCAACCAATCACCACCTCATAACCTTCGTGGTCCCCTCCCCTCAGAGGTCAACAGCTTGCCATTGTTTGTGATTGGGTAAACAGGGGAGGGGCAACGGGAAGTAGGGGGAAGTAAACAGGAAGTTCAGCCCGCTTTAGGAAATACTTTCCCAGCACACCTAACTGCGTGGTGCTGAGCTGCGATAAGTGCTTCCTCCAGAGCTAGATGGATGGCTGTTCTGGGCCTCTCCTTCTCACATCAGTCTGGCTTGCTGACTGTTTAGCTGACCCCATGACCTCTGGAATGTCCCGACACACGGGGAGTGCTCCCACGTTAGCTGTGGAGGACAGATGATGTATGAGACGTCTAGCTCAGCAGAGGAACTCCTGTTCCAGGGCAGGCCTGTGCAGCAACGCTTCTTGTTGCTTCCTGACAGACTGGGCATTTTGGCTCTCGCATGCTGCCTTATGTAACTCTTTTTCTGAACACATTGTCTTATTCAAGTGTGTGTGTGTGTGTGTCTGCAGGTGTTCAGGCAGGACTGCGAGACCTTCAGCATGGTTGTGAAGATGCTCGTGGATAAGGACGCCTCTCTGGAGTCTCAGCTGCAGATGCCTCTCATGGAGAACATCGTGGAGCTACGCGAACGCTGCTTCAACGACCTCAAACACTTTGTGTCTGAGCTGGACCAGGTGGTACTGCAGGAGCCCTCTGTGTGAGAGGCCGACCAATCACAGCACACCTTCTAGAGACAGAGAGAGAGAGAGAGAGAGAGAGAGAGAGAGATACTTGGAAAGTTATGGCCAGTTCACAGAGACGATGGCCAAACGTGAGCCGACTTACTGCGGCCCCGCAGACAGGAAGTGAATACTGTGTGTCGGGGAGACACGATGACCTCAGATGGGTGGTAGCTAACCAGGAGATTAAGCCTAGCACCATCCAATGGATTTAAGTGGACCACCAATGTTCTCATGTTTGGCAAGAAGCTCTGTACATTTGAGATGAAACAGTGTTGAACTTATTTTATTTTTTACCAGCAGAGGGTATTGGTTGTACAATGTCCTGATTGGCCTCAGAACAGGAGTTCAAACGCCCTAAACAATTTACAAACCTTCTATTCTTCCGTTTCCATAGTAACGGTCTCATTGAGCCATTCTTTGTGGCTCACACTGGTTTTAAGGAGAGCTGTTGTAGGTCATCTGATGAAGACCTCTAGCATCAAAATATGTTTATAGTGTGTTCTAAATTTGGCCTTGCAACCTCATGTAATGTAACAGTACCTGTAATACCTGTCTTCTCAGCTGTGTATGGATTTAGGACACTGTTACCAACCACTCTGATTTGGTGGTGGATATGACTGTTTTTCCTGACAACGGATTTGATTGTTTGTGTTGCGTTATGTTGCTTAAAAGATATTGAACAAGAGCGATGAATAAAACAGGAATTTGAAATGCACATCTTTGACTCGACCAGCCTCCAGTCTTTAAAGCCCAGGTATGTTGTGGAGATCAGAATCATGAAACTATGTGAAGGTGAAGTCCCACATCTCACATGAACACAATGTCCCTTAACTTAAAATAAACTATTTCGTATTAGGATTTGAACCCAGGCTGTTCTGGTACTGCCCCAGCATGTCTGAACGAGCATGCTCACTAACCCAGTGAGCTAACAGGGGAGCACTGCTTTCTTCTGGTTTTCTGACACCCCATCTCTGCAGGTTGTCACAACTAGATAGTTCCATGTCAAATGGAAATGTTGAGTGCAGATTAGGATCCCTGATGGCTCAGTGGTTAAGGATGTGGGCTACTCTGTGAGGGGTCTTGTGTTCAAATCATGCTTACCCACAGAGGTTTCCTGCTAAGCTACTTTCTACAAGACGGTGTAATTGACCTTATGACACTACTAAATGACAAAGGACAACGTACGTTTTGTACGTTGTGAAAGTTTGCTTAAGGATTTCTAAGAACTCGTTCACAAAATACATAAATAGACTTTTCTTAAATAGACTTATCTCACACGGGGTGTGGGAATCTTTTGGTACCTCACGATTCGATTCTTGGGGTCGATACAATGGCAAATGACTTTCTGAAACCTGCAGCAACCCTGAGATAATATGTAACACAGCCTTAAAGATCTGGAGAGTGTTTATTAAAACATACGTTTTTATTACAGGGAAGAACAAAGTGTGGTCCAAGACTGAACTGATGTGTTCTGCCATGTCAGTTGTCATGGTTGCGTACTGTAGTACCCCAGGGTAGATGTTGGGCTAACATCAAGTTGTGGCACTTTGATTTGAAGCAGATGGCTTCAGTGGCACCATTTGGTTTGGTATAAACCTTCTGTAAGTTGCAAAGTGTGTGGAAGTAAATGTTCACATTAGTGATGCCTAAACACAAATCAGAAACATAAGACTCATCTAGAACCAAAGTATATAAAAAAAATATCAGTTACAATCTCAACTTAATATTTACATTATTAATATGTGCTATTAAATAATTATTTTGGTTAGTCTCAAGTTACTACAGAATCTTTCCTTATCAGAGATGTATTGCCATGTAATGCACACAATGGTATTGCTGGAAAACTTTCAATAGTTTATACAATTTTGGATATAAAACATGCTTTTGTTGTCAAAATGTTTGAACAACTAGAATAATTAGAGACAATAAATGTTGAATTGAATAGTGTCCAACACTTAGGAGTGTCCAATATTTCTCGGTCCATGACTCAAACGCTTGCCTACAGGAACAGATCATCACCTATTCAAGTCATGAGTGCTGGAAGGAGGCAGGAGGAGTTGCAGACAGTTCCGTAGTTCCAGTGTCGTCTCCATTATGAGATGATGCAGTTCTTTCCCCTCTGGCTCCTCCGCTTGGAGCTTGTCATGGAGCCCAGGGCCATGACCCTGGTGGGCTGGTCCTCTGCCTGGTATTGGTAGTGTCCGGACGGGCGTGGCTGAGGGATGGGCTGGCCCAGGAAATAACCTTCCTCCTCGGAGTCTGAGGATGAGGACGAACAGGTGGAGCACCAGTCCTCCTCTTCGCCATCGAAACGGGAGCGCTGGATGGAGGTCTGGAGGGAGTAGTCGGAGGTGGCGTGGGGGTAGGGCAGCGTGGGGGGTGGGCGGGGGTGTTGGCCGGGGCAGTGCAGGGACTGAGCGCGCTGCCTGGGCATCAGATCCATAGCGTTGTGGGAGCGCGTCTTGCGGCTGCGATGGCGTCCGTGATGCTGCCGGGCGCGCTGGGGGCTGGGACCAGGGCCCTGCTCCTCGAGGTGGTAGACACGCCTCCTCGCCCTCTCGCTCATGGGCGGCTGGCGCACCTGGACGTCGCCGTAGCGACCGTTATCTACCGTGTCCGCGGTGAACTTGACCATCTGAGGGGGGCGAGCCTGGGCCTGGGAGACGCTCCGTCTCATCACGGGAACACTGAGGACAGAGACTTCCTGAGCCCCTCGTCGCACCTGCTCCTCCCCCTGGGCCTCTCCCTGGCGCGGGTACAGGTTGGAGGTCAGGCTCCTGAGGGAGGCGTCGCCGTGATGGCGCAGGGAGGAGTTCAGGGTTCCCATGACGCTCATCTTGTCGCAGTCGTCGGGAGGAGCCGGGGCCTCCTGTAGGGAGAGGAGGAGCTGCTGATCCTTGATGACCCCTTCCACTGACGCTCCTGAGAGGGAGGGAGGGTTGTGAACAAATTGGACAAAAACACAACTGCAGTAGTTCTGTCCATGTGTATGACTCAGGTAAGTTGAGCTGTGTGTGCTTCAGTCTTACCAGTGATGTTGGAGAGTGCCAGAGAGTCCATAGAGTCCCCAACACTCTGCTCCACCTTTCCTAGCTCATCTGTGAGACACTCCAGAGAGTCCTGGTACCACTCCCTCTGCTCCAGCCAGAACCCAGGCTTAGCAGCAGAACCTCGTTCCCGCTCCTGGTCCACTTCCTGGATCCTCCTGGCACTGGCCGGGCCGGGATGACTTCCATAGGCCGAGTCCCCCAGCCCGTCCTGAGACTGGGCCCAGAACATCTCTGGCAGGTTCTTCCCAACCAGCCCCGGCCCCAGGCCGTGGCTCTGGGTGTGAGTGGGGGTGTTTGGGTTGGAGGTTACGGTGAAGGTGCTCTTAGGCTTCAGCCAGGGCTCCAGAGCAGAGGGTCTGCTGGTGGAGGCAGAGCTGGACCTGGCCCTGGGGTTGGCTCCCAGGCTGGGCTTGGGCTCGCTGGGCTGCTGGATGAGCCCACGGTCACCAAACTTCAGCAGCAGCTGGGTCAGGTAGTCCTCATGCTCCGCCCACTTGTCTGGCTCCTCCCCCGCCTCCTCCTGCTCCTCCCCCTCCCTCCAGAACTGCTCCTCCGGCAGTTCCAGATGGCCCAGCCTCCTGCCCACAATGTCCATCTCTCCGTCTCCGTCGGCCTCCCTGCCCAGGCCTGCGCCCGCGCTGCGGGGGGTCTGGTAGTGCGACTCGGACGCGGGAGGCTGGTTCAACAGCTGGGACTGGCGCCAGTGGTCCGCCGGGCGGCTGCTCTTGCCCACTCGCACGCTGCGGCGGGACTCGCGGGAGCGGGCGGACTGGAAGGCGGAGTCGGAGGAGTCCGACTGGTGGGAGTCCGGACCCAGGCTGCAGGCCTTGGAGCAGTAGATTCGGCCCTGCTTGGGCAGGAAGGGGCAGCCCAGCAGGGAGCTCTTACACTGGGCACAGCTGAAGCACTGGTCTGTGGCATGCCAGTGCACGCCCTCGTAGGTCATCTGGGCGTGGTCAACGCCTGGGGGGAGGGGGGGGGGCGAGGGGGAGGGAGGAGGAGAGAGGATAGGAGGTGGTTAATAATCGGCCAGTGTAACGCTGTCTGAATCCACAAGGTGTGGTCGTGTTTTATCTGGCTCATGTGAACCAGGAGAGTCCTCGTTATTTTATGTCTTAACCATGACACCAGCCAAAATAAAACTAAGGAGAACGAACACTGAAACATGTCCGAAAAAATTCCTGCAGAGTGTCAGTCTTCCTACAGTCAATGATGTATTGACCCAGATGCGACCGGGATACGGCTCAGACTTGACCGTGACTCACCGATGTTCTGTCCGCACGCCTCGCAGTACTCGGAGTAAAGCGACTCGAAGCAGCCACAGCAGAACGGTCGGCCATCTTTCATGATGTAGCGCTGGCCTCCCAGCACGGTCTTGCATTCCATACACGCAAAATGCTGCATGTGCCAGTGGCGACCCTCTGCCTCAGTACACTCATCCGCAAAGATGATCTGAGGGGACAAACACACAAACACACACACACTCAGCTACACTACAAAGACAGTGATGAGAGAGAGCGACAGCAGGGTTTGCAGGTGAAAGCCGCTGTTGATGTAGCTCTACCAACTCCTGGATGTACCTCTTGACGTGGTGTTCCTAGCTATGATAGCAACAAGAACCACAACACGACCGATGAAGTCTTAACGGGTCAAAATGTGTTTGTGTTGTTCGGCTGTTGTGTGATTTGTGTTGTTCGGCTGTTGTGTGATTTGTGTTGTTCGGCTGTTGTGTGATTTGTGTTGTTCGGCTGTTGTGTGATTTGTGTTGTTCGGCTGTTGTGTGATTTGTGTTGTTCGGCTGTTGTGTGATTTGTGTTGTTCGGCTGTTGTGTGATGGGAGCCGCCCCAGAAACGACCTCGTCGCAGGCGGAACAGCGGGGTTTCAGCAGCTCAGCGTGGTGGCGTCCACAGTAGACCCGCCCCCCCTGGTGGAAGTAGATGAGGTCCACCAGCAGAACCTCACACGTGGAACACGCAAAGCATGCTGGGTGCCAGCAAGGTCCCGGCCCCGCCCTGGACGCAAAGATGGCCATCTCTCCTCCGCTGATGCCCCCGCCACACTGGAAGAAACCGCAGGACGCTAGGTTAGCACAGCTGACAGACCCCTTCTGGAGGGTTCTCCAACACTGGTGGATTTGCGTGAACAAATCATGAATGAATGACATCGTGATCACGTGACAGAAAAGTGCCCGGACGCTTGGTCGCTGATCTTTTTATAACTACGGCAACTCACAGCCAGCAGACACCACACTAGACTGCCGGCTGCTATGACCACAGCACGTTGGCCTTCTAGACAGGGGTGTCGTGTGTCCCATGGAACTGCGGTACTTGGAAACCAAAAACCAAAGTGTGTGTGTGTGTGTGGGGGGACAGCTCCACATCTGCTTTCCAGCAGGGTTACCCTGTCTACCTTCGTGGTTGTGTTTCCTTAACGGCACGTCTGGCAGGCACGCCTGCTCACCCGCTCAGCAGGAGCTGTGTCCTCCCAGAGGATGTGGTTTTGGGTCAGGACAGTTAAACAAGCTTGGCCATGGGATGTGTTTAAACTAGGGTTTAGGGCCAGACTCTGACCATCCCCCTGGCTCTCTGGAGACCAACCAGGGCTGGTGTCCCAGCAGACAGAGGGCTGCAGGCTAGGCAAGAAGCAGCCTCCCTCCTCTGGGTGGTCTGACCTCCTCGCTCAGAGAGACACAACCTGCTCCTCTCCTCACTCTCTATGGGGTGGGATTGAATGTGTGTGTGTGTAGTGTACTTACATGTTCACAGCGCGTGTGTTGCAGAGTGCGAGGCAGTATTTTGGGTGTGCCTCTGCCCAGAGCTTCTCTCTTTCTCTGGACGCTGAACATGTGGAGCTCCCTTTTCTCCTCCTCACTCAACGACTGGCAATACCTCACCTGGACACACATGGGGGGCAGAGACAGAGAGAGAAGAAAAACATTAGGAGTCATCCCAGCCTCTTCCCCTGACCGGCTCTGGTGCACAGCAGAGAGTGGTTTTAAACAGGCTCCCCTTCTTCGGCAACACAAATGGTACAATCCAACACTAACCATGTTTATATTTAGAGGACAGGAAGAACACTAACAAGCAACTCTGTTGTTCTCTAAATGATGGTTAACTGTGCTGGCATGCACAAACACACACACACACACACACACACACAGGCTCCTCTCAGCCTTGTAAACCCACAGCTATGTCAGGAATCCATTCCTAGGGTCCTGTTTCTGGTTTGTCAGCAAACATCATTGGATACAGTCAGCCAGCTAGTCAGCCAGCCATCCATCCAGCCAGTCAGTCAGTCAGTCTGGTTTCCTACCTCATTGTCGTGAGGGGGCAGCTGGTATAGAAGTTGTCTGACCCGGTCCTTCTCTCCCGGGCTGTTGACATATGGAACCTTGTCCTCCGGAAGGCTGGAGAAGTACAGTTGCACCTGGGGAAGGAGGGATAAGGGGATGGAGGAGAGGTAGAGAGATAATATAAGGTTAGAGAGGAGAAACAGAGCTGCACCTGGGGAAGGAGGGATAGGGAGGGTGGAGTGGAGGAGGTTAGATGGATAATAAAAGGTTTGACAGGCTTTGGGGTTAAACACGTTGTCCGTACAGGGGCTTTCAGCAAGGCATGGCCTTCACAGAGCATGTGAGGTCAATACACCACAGCTGCATTTCCTGTTGCGGAGGTCTTAGTGACCACATGCTGACAGGGAAGGTGTTTTTTGTTGTGCTTCAGGCTGCAGGCCGTGGAGGTAGGGGGGGGGGGGGTATTTGGGTTTGGAGGCCTTCAATTGATGTCAGACTATGTTACCCTGGTACTCATTAATACCATGTGTGCTTACGTTTGGTGGGAGAGAGAGAAAGGGAAAAAAAACTGACAGATAAAGAGAGAAAGAAAGGGGGTGAGTGTGTGTGTGAGAGAAAGAGAGAGAGAGAGAGAGAGAGAGAGAGAGAGAGAGAGAGAGAGAGAGAGAGAGAGAGAGAGAGAGAGAGAGAGAGAGAGAGTGAGAGAGAGAGAGAGAGAGAAAGAGAGAGAAGCTGGTAACGCTCCACATCGCTTGCAGGCAAGAGGCCAATCCTGTTTGCAGATGGAGCTGAACTGTAGAGAAAGGAGTTGGTCTTAATAGTGCTGCAGACACCACACGCACACAACACACACACAGCTCTCACACACAAACACACAACACACACACATACAGAGCAGACTTCACTCCGCAACAGCCCTAGGCTGTGAGTCGCCTGTAACCGTCTGCTGAGTGAGCAAGTCAGGACACCTGACACAGTGTCATCAACATCCAGCTGCCATCAAGGCTGTCTGACTGAAGAAACGAGATGGAGCTGATGAATAACCAGCAACTGTATTGTGAGAACTCAAACCAACACTGCTGTTCTACTCTGCTCTACCAACACTGCTGTTCTACTCTGTTCTACCAACACTGCTGTTCTACTCTGCTCTACCAACACTGCTGTTGTGCTCTGCTCTACCAACACTGCTGTTCTACTCTGCTCTACCAACACTGCTGTTCTGCTCTACCAACACAGCTGTTCTGCTCTACCAACACGGCTGTTCTGCTCTACCAACACTGCTGCTCTGCTCTGCTCTACCAACACTGCTGCTCTGCTCTGCTCTACCAACACTGCTGTTCTGCTCTACCAACACTGCTGTTCTGCTCTGCTCTACCAACACTGCTGTTCTGCTCTACCAACACTGCTGGGGTGGGGGTGGAGAGGAGCTGGCCGGGAGGGGTGGGGGTTGGCCAGCATCAGGCAACGGCATGAATAATGTCTACTGTTGCCATGTTCCCTCACTTAGTCCCACGGCTGTCTCTCTCCATCCTGTCAGAGGGAAGCAGCTCCACAGGCCCTGCTGGGGCTCCACTCCCCCCACGCTGCCACTCCCTGTCGCCTTCCCACGCCCAACACGGAGATGCTCCCTCGTGTGTTCTCTTGTGACCAATCTTCTGTTAATTGTATCAGCCAAATTGGGTTGGAACAGGATAACAGGCTAGGTTTGGATGGTGTGTGTGTGTGTGTGTGTGTGTGTGTGTGTGTGTGTGTGTGTGAGGGCTGTCCAGGTCTCACCTGCTCAGGTCTGAGTCCAGGCGGGACCCAGGCGTACTCCTCCAGGGCGCAGCCTGAGTCGTCGTCGGAGGTGGAGCTCCTCTGGAAGCCCAGCCCCAGCTGCTTCAGGTGTCCCCCCACACGCGGCTCCATGTCCTGGCCTCGCACCGCCAAGCGCTCCCTCTCCAGGTTCATCACACGGGGGCGCTGGAGAGCCCAGGGCAGAGGGGGGGGAGAGAGAGATAAGTTTTAAGACATGGTGCATATTATGGAGTTCTTGTCACGGTGGAAGAGATGAGAGTAAGAAGGATAGAGGAGTAGAGTAAAGAATACAGGACAGGAGAGTAGAAGGACCTAATCCCACAGTTATCTTAATCTCTATAGGACAGCATGTACCCTGCTCCACCATAGCTGCCTGCCAGGAGGTCTGAATGGAGCGGGGTCAAACCCATTTGTTTTTGTTTGTGGTTTGTGTGTGGGTGTGTGCGTGTGTCTGCGACGACGTATGTGTAATGACCGCCTACTGTATTACCTAACTAAGCACATGTGCTTCAGTTGGTGTGTTTTATTGCAGTGAAAGGCCTTGTAAAAGCTGGTGTGCAAGTTACGCAGGGACAGAAAGAGAGGACAACTGGTACACATGCAGAACGACAATTCACTTATGTCCACGCGCGCACACGCGCACACAAAGACCACACTTTGCTAATCTAAGCGGTTTCAGCGTTGAAATGTGGTGAGTTTTACAGGCTGATAAGAACCAGGTTGTTGCATCAGAAGCAGGGGTCATTGACTGTGTGTGAGGTGGCCCAGTGTCACTGTGAGCCCCCCCCCCCCCCTCCAGCCTGACACTGTAACAGCCCTACTGTCTGGAGGTGGTGGAACAAACACCTGTGTGGAGCTCAGCTCCTGTAATGTGTTCATGAGACAGGAGGAGTCTCCCTCCCCCCCACACACACACGCACACACATCCTCCTCCATCACACCTTCAGACACTAGCGAGGGTCCCTCCCAACAGCACCCCAGATACTGCTGTGGTACAGAACACGAGAACCGGTTCTACCAGTCCTAACCATCTTCCTTCAGCTTCATTCGAATTTGTCAACGAATCGAGTCAAACCCAGTGAAATGGGCTAATGTTAAGGTCTGAACAGTCTGCCCTAACACCCTCCCGCTGTCCTGACCAATCAGGCATGTACATCTACCCTCCAGTCTACATCAGCCATAACCAACCAATCACAGCACATTATGGAAATGGGATTCTACAACGAATAGGATGTGTCAGGCTGACTTAGCATAGAAAAAACTGTTACAACATGGCTGGAAGCCTCTAAAAACAAATTTCACAGTATATGAAAGTGGCTCAACTTCAACCACACCCTTAACGCAGCACACTAGAGCCTTGTTGTTCAGCGACTGATCTGAGAGATGTTATAAAGAGAGAAGTCTGACAAGATGGACGGATAACCACGGCTCTTAGAAGATCCAGTGTTCCTCTCACTGATCAGAGTAGCAATGGTACCAACAGCTCTGGTTCTGTCTGGTAGAAGACAATCTCTCACTGCAGCAGGAGAACTTTCCAGCCTGATGAGTAGTATGAAATGATGAATTTTAGTGAGTAACAAGAGTCAACGAATGCTTCTTAGAAAACAGCCACCCCCTCCAGAACCCCTCTCTAGGAGTCTGGAGCCCATATGGGAATATTGGGGCCGCTCATGTTACACCTGGGCACAACGCTGGCAACAACACAATGTCCGTCTTTGTCCAAAACAAAAACACACGTCTGCCTCTAACCTCAGCCTAGCCGTTACCCTCTCTGCTGGCCCTGCCATCTCTCCCCTGCCTCGATCCATACCTTCCCTTTAAAGCCCAGCCGTGTAGAAGGGGAGGTGGGGGGGGTGGTAAAAAACGTTTGAAAAGGCGTTTAAGGAGCTGGGTAAACAAGCTCCAGATGTCATTGTGAGCAGCAGGGTGGCTGTGCTTAAGGCCTCTGCACAGAGACGGCTCCAGCACAGCCACAGCACAGCCACAGCCACCCGCAGCAGAGCCTCAGCACAGCTGAATTCGGACTTATTAATACTGGGAGGATCTAGAGGATCAATACCACTGTAGGCCATCCCTCTAAATACCAGTCTGTTCGGAACTGACTTGCGTGGCATCAAATTAAGATATAAATAAGAACGTAGTGGTCTTACCTGTAAAAAGAGCATGCTACCCTCTTGAACTGCTAGTTCTCACAGCCCACAAATGGTTGAGATGAGTGGTTCCTCTCCTGGCCCAGTCACACTGCTAGAGCAGCAGCAGCAGCAACAGCAGCAGGTATCTAACATGGGCACAGGACCCGCTCACTGTCCTCAGATCCGTCCAATCTTAGGCTCCACAGACAAGCCTGCTCCCTGCATAGGCTGATCAGGTGAACCCACAGAGAGAATATCTCACGAGGCCACGGTCAGTCTGGCTGACCCCCACAGCAAAGACAGGAGATATTTCTGGTTCCAAGTGTTCTGGCTCCAAGTGGAGAGTGTGTGTTGGAGTGAGAGTGTGTGGGAGTAAGTGTGTGTGTGTGTGGTGTGGCAGTCAGGCTCAAGTCAGCCCCTCCCTCCCTCCTTCTTCTCTTTCTG
This sequence comes from Hypomesus nipponensis, assembly GCF_054491055.1. NCBI lineage: Eukaryota > Metazoa > Chordata > Actinopteri > Osmeriformes > Osmeridae > Hypomesus > Hypomesus nipponensis. The sequence goes on from NC_140367.1 coordinate 4,363,804, forward strand.
CCCAGCCCTCCTCCCTCTGCACTTCAAACACACTCTTCAGAATCAACAACGCCCCTCCCCCCTCCCCCTCCCCCCTCTCACCACTCAGAATTCCTTCATCCAGATGACAGTCCAGGTTCTCTCTTTCCCCTTCTCTCTCCCTCTCAAAGTTGTTTCTCCCTCCAGACCTCCCATCTGTAATGTTGATGTTACATCACAGTCCGGAACTGGCTAAAGCAAACATCTGGTTTCATCTGTCTCTATCACAAACATCTGTTTCAAGCTCATTCTCTCTCTCTCTCTCTCTCTCTCTCTCTCTCTCTCCCTCCTCCCTCTCTCTCTCTCTCCTGATGACCAGCTGGATCAGTGCCTGGCCTCAAGGACAGTGCTGGTCGTTGTGATGAAAGGAGAGACAGCCTGGATCCTGCGCTGGTTTCCCCCTGCAGAGCCTGCATGGAGATGAGCTGCAGCTTCTTACACAGTGGGGCGGCAGGCCTAAACAAACATTAACAGGAACTGGTGTTTTCACTGGTGTGTTGTTGCAACACCTTAAAGTGTACTTTACAGTTATAAACCCAACCAAACTCCTAATCTTCATGTAGCCTGTTCTCTCTATCTATCGTGATAAATATGTCCAGTGTCACTAGCGTGACATTAAAACAGGTAGTAATTATAACTACTTTTTTTCTTTAAGTAGGTCAGAGCCCATACTTCTTTACTGGAGCTTGAGTGAAAAAGTGTAGTCAGCACTTTAACGTTTACCCGAGTCTTTTTAAACAGGAGTATCTGTACGTCTACTTGAGTGAAGGATGTGTGTACTTTTTCCATCTCTGGTTCTCACGAGGAAGCCAGTCTCTCTCACCAAGCCCAGGCGTCATGCTGCCGTCTGAACGAGGGAGGAGAGAGGACCCCCACCCACACCTACACCCCCGAATTCATCTCCCACTTCATCAGCTCACAATGATGTCGTTGAAGGGTGACACTTCTCTTCAACACTCTACAGTCTGACAAACTGGGAAAAGGGTCGTTTCGCCGTAGCTAGAAGAGCAGACCTGCTGCGTTCACCCAGTGCACGAATAAACATATCAGCCTTGACTTTCCACCAACTGACGTGGAGGAACGTTGTTGGGATTTGTCAGTGTTCCTGGTTCATCCATCATGGTGAAGCTTGGGACAAACAGTTTTTATTTAGACCACATGATGGATGCTTCCCTGAGCATTGTCCCGACAGACAAAGACACTCCTCGCCATGACAACGGCCTGATTGCCACTTGGGAGGCTGTGGAAAGCAGGCCCAGGTCACATGACACATCATTTTGTCCTAATGACATCAGGAGAAGCAAGGGGGAGGGGTGAGGAGGAAGGGGTGAGGGGGAGGAGGGGTAGAAAGACATTTTGGCAGCTCTCTCAGTCTGAGAACTTTAAGTGAAGCTCTCCAGTTTACCAGGAGGCTCTCTTGGCAGCGCTTCCCAGAAACCACTTTCAGGTACATCTGAAAATAACATCTTTCCAGCTTCCCTTCAAGATCCTAGATACCAACATTCTACGACTCTGGAAATGTCAAGGACGTGAGGAAAATAACTCTCTTTGCTTGACCGGGACGACCAAAGAACGAGTGAAATGTCGGTGTTCTGGAGGGTGTCTGTCCCAGCCTTCAGAACCTCCAGAACCTTCTGTTCCAGAACCAGGAAGGAGTGGTGCCCCCCTCCCCCCTCTGTGTGTTCCAGGAGGACCAGGAAGTGTTGGGAAAATCACTGAGGGGACATTTCCTCTTCCTTCCTTCGTATTGTGCTGGGGCTTGACCCTCCCCTTGAGAGGGGGGGGGGGGTGGAGGGGTGGGGGGGGGGTGGCTCTCTGACAGCCAGTGAACCTGTGTGAAGGCCTGAATGGACGGTGCCCTGGCTGTATTCACATGTCCACCTCTGACCAGTCTACATGAATAACGAGCGGTTTATACAGTGACCTTTGACATTAACAAATGGACACACACACATATATATATATATATATATATATACACACATGCAAACACCTACACAACCCTAACCCCTGCTTTTTTCTCATCTCCTCCAACCCAAGTGCAGTATTGTATTCAGATTGACCTTTAATTCACCACCAAGGGAAAGCCCTGACATCTAAGCTGAGCCTGTGATGTCAACTTTAGAAACATACTGCTTGATCATTATGTCCTATTCACATCTAAACATGGAAACGGGGTTAATGATGTCCTGGCTGGTGCTTGCGTTGTTCCTGTTCTTCGAGTGTTTGTGTGGGGATGAATTGGTGTGCTAATGATGTGAGACAGTTGTGCCAGCATGACAGGAGTAACACCAGACAACACAGGTAGTTTGATAAGGCACGCTAGCTCTCCAGATTTACATATCACAAGCACGTCTGACAGATACCAGAATATCAACCCACTACACAGACCAGGCCAGACCAAGCTTGGGGTCATCTAATCCTAACTTGCCCCCCACCCACCCATCCCTTGGAAAATAACAAGAGTCTGGTGTTTCCATTGCAATGTAAATGAGCATGTCATTCACTGGCTCTCTATTGTCAAGTGGTCTTCCAGGGGGACTATTCAAGTCTCAATTCACATCCATTATCATCCAATATGTAGGCCATTCACACCCACACCGAGCAATCCTCTTCAACCCTTCACACCTAACAGCAGCCCCTGCTAACAAAATGCTATGCCAGAACACAAGGTAGGCTAGGAGACAACAAGCCCTTGATAAGAGAACAGTCGCTCTGTTAACAGCATGCTAACTCCGCTAGCTATCCCGTTACAAGCAGAGGTGCATGCCGGGGCTGTGAAGGCAGGCTGGTTAGGCTCTCTGCTTCTCCTGTCGTGCTCCACACCTTCACCTCTCCCTCTGCAGGTGGGTGCAGGGCAAAGCGCCAGCACAGTGTTAATATCCTCTGACCCAGAGAGAAGATGACATGTTTGCGTGATATGGGGTGTGCCAGAGTTTAACAACCTAACAGCTAGTTATTAACACACCTTTGCAAGAATAGACACAAGCAATAAAAAAAACATTTAAAACACCTTGCTCACTCACTGAGATCTGAAACCTCATCCCGAGACTTGTGTGAACCTGAAACTGAATCCAAATGACCCTTCACTTTCCTCTTTAGACAGTACACTTAGGACCTTGCTGTTAACCACCAACCCACCGCCACAGTTACGCTCCCACACACACACACACCAGCATGCTATCCAAGTAACCTGTGAATAACCTGTGTTTTACAGTTCTGGAACCTTTGGACAGTCAGTTCGCAGTGCCATGGTTAGACCTGCGAGGAACAGCAGCTGGCTGACATACAAATCACCTCTTTAGTTCGAAAACGTATTTATCTCAGATCAGATATCTATTGCTGACGCACAGATAGATTACTGTGGGGCTACTGCTGTGGAGCCTGAATCCTGTTTGCATCGGGATCCATCTCTGGGTATTATCCTGAGGGATTATGATGTGCAGGGGGAGAGATTGGTGGAGGGAAGAGGTGTTATACCATGTCAGAGCACAATGCCACACATCCCATCACCAGCCGGTCTCAACACACGCCTAGCAGGAAGCAAAGCTGCTCATGAGTGAGACATATGTGCATCACAACGTTTCTCATCCCTGTCACGGACGATCGATGTGGGCGCCGTCAGCAACGACGACAGTCAGGAATCGTATGCCACACGTGTGTCTACCCTCATCATATATTTTTAGGTTAAATTGTAAATGATGGCTACTTATATTTGTAATTTTTATTCCCCTTAATATTAGCTAGAACCCCCTTAGTATTAGCTAGACTTTGCTCCTTTTGTACAGTTAGTCCACATATTTAAGTTTCAATATTCCTATATGTTTAATGTATGCACCTCCCTGCCAAAGTAAATTCCTTGTTTGTGCAAACACTCATGGCGAATAAAATCCCTTCTGATTCGGATTCTGATCTGTCTTCTGGTCCATGTAGGCTTCTGGACTCACAGCAGCCTTCCCTGCTAACCTAGTTCTCCAGTGTAGTGGTGGAAGACAGGGGAAGCACACCTGTGTGAATGTATGTGTGTGAGGCCATAGACATGAGCAGGGAGGAATCTCTTTGTGTGTCGGGCCCCTCCGTGGAGTGTGAGGGCAGGTAATAATAGAGATCATTAGCATGGAGGGAGAGCACGTTCACACGTTCCCTCTACCTCCCACAGGAGATGGAACACTGCTGTTCACACCGTCACAATGACCGTTAGACATCAGACACTCACCGCCAGGGAAATAGCAACGACATCAAAGTCCTTGGAGAGAAAGACAGAGAGAGAGAGAAAGAGATGAGAGAGAGAGAAAGATGACAGGTAGAGAGAGAGAGAGAGAGAGAGAGAGGGAGAGGGAGAGAGAGAGAGAGAGAGAGAGAGAAATAGATGAGAGAGAGAGAAAGATGAGAGGGAGAGAGAGAGAAAGAGAGAGAGAGAGAGAGGGAGAGGGAGAGAGAGAGAGAGAGAGAGAGAGAGAGAGAGAGGGAGAGAGAGAGAGAGAGAGAGAGAGAGAGAGAGGGAGAGAGAGAGAGAGAGAGAGAGACGGAGAGAGAGAGAGAGAGAGATGAAGAGAGAGACAGCGTTGCATCGTCACCCTGATGTATAGTGTAATACCTCCCTCTCTTCTCCCCCCCCCCAGTTATCTCCTCTTCTCCTTAGAAAGGCCACACAGGCCTGTAATGACAGGACTCAGGGGGGAGCAGTCAGTCAAGCAGGATAAACATACACACACAGACACACACACACACACGTCCAATACATCACACTCAACACCACACACACAATTACACAAGGCCATGATTTCCCATAATTCGCTAGTCCTAACGTGACAAGCAGAATAAACCATGACCAACCTAAATGCTTCTGGCTTCCTGACACAGTATACTAAGCTAGCTAGTTTGGCCTAGTTGTTCAGTGAGACCCAACTCAAGGCTGAGGAAGAGGAGAAGGAGGAGGAAGAATGAAACTGTTTAGAGTATACTACAAATCCCTGTCCATATTACATTTACATTTAGTATATTAGCAAACACTCTTATCCAGAGCGACTTACAGTAAGTACAGGGACATTCCCGCCGAGGCAAGTAGGGTGAAGTGCCTTGCCCAAGGACACAACATCATTTGGCACGGCCGAACCGGCAACCGTCTGATTAATAGCCCTATTCCCTTCCCGCTCAGCCATCTGACTCCCTACACTTTATCCATTCACTGTATGTTTCTACCTATGAAACTTTACATGTGTTGAGAAAGGGTGAGCCGGATGTAGAGAGAAACAGAGAGAGACAGAGAAAAGATAAATGGTTGTTTTGCTGGGTTTGTATGTGACACCTCAGTGACAGCAACATTCCACACAGCCTCTCCAGGTGCTGGCGTGGTCTGGCCCGAGGTTCGGGGACAAACACACAGAAAAGAAGACAACTTCATCCCCTACTACACCACACACACTTACATACTGCGATCACACTCCCCCCACTCATGAGGAGAGCGCTGACCTGAAGCCAATGGGATATCTTGCTGGGAAGTAAGCCTCCCGCTGTCTAATGGCCTAGGGGAAGGGGTTCTGAAGGGGGTGGTTCTGCAGGAGGGGGGGGGCTCCTTGAGAGAGCTTTCTCTGTAGGAAAGTGAAACACATATCCATGCAGAAAAAACAAGTCCCCACATGTTGGATTCGACAGTTGACTGGTTTGGGAAGATGAATGAATCCCTCAGTGAAGCAACCTCCTAATTATGTTGCAATTTATAGCAATTAATTACAAACGTTTAATCATAACCGTTAATATGGTGGTTACAGAACCTACAAACCACTATGGTTGTGTATTAGCTGGCTGGAATCGACAGTTTATCTCTCTCTCACTCTCCCCCTCTCTCTCATATATCTCCTGTATAACAGCAGTGTCTACAGGTGTCACACACTGCACATTGTCTCCCTTCTTCCACTGTCTGAACGTTCCCACCACTTGGATATCAGATACCATCTATCTAAGCCATCAAAGCTTGGGGATTAGGTTTGCTTGTAAGTCACTGTGTAAGTTGTTCATGTCGCTCTGTGCTCAGAGAGATGATCCAGTAATTATACGGTCATGGTAAACTCCACCTGTCTGTGCATACAGACCCCGAGTCTAGCTATGGTGTTTACTGTTACTCTACAGCCTTTTAATCACATGCTTTTAATGACAATTACTTTGAGTGGCTTAATAACTGGTATTAGTATTACTGACAATTTTGCGTGTGTTTGTGTGTGTGTGTGTGTGTGCAGAGGTGTGAGGTGGGGGAACAGAGAGAGGGAGCCACGATAGAACAGACTGAAAAGGGATAGTGAGAGAAAACCAATGCCTTCCTTTAATCATCATCAAATGCAGAGCTGTGTGTGGGTAATTAAGGTGGTGCCTAACTGACTTGCACTGTGAGGCATGAATCACAAGTGTCCAAACAGCCCAGATCAGTTACAGCATCATTCTCTGCTGCAGGCTCCTCACTGCTGCTTTGCAAGTCCTAACACACAACATGAAGAACTGGATCTAGATAACGACCAATGTAGAGAGAGGGAGAGAGATTCTGGAAATGTTCCTTCTTCCTCCTCATTCAACGAGAAAACTGCTTCAGGTCGGAGGAGCTTGGTGTGAAAACACAGATGAGGAGTTGGAACAAACTCACCCTTCACTGCATATCCCTCAAGCACTAGTCATGATTCATGAGTACCTATATGCACACAAGTATAGAAAAACACACCAACACAAACCCTTACAATACTGTCCTATACCCTATATGGGTTGTTGTCCTCTGCTAGTCACATGTCTCATAACCCCGGTCTTCAAACATTAGCCTGACTGACAAAGTTAGTCCAAGTACCCCATGACAGAGCGTTGGTCAGCTCCACTTGTTCAGAACTTGGCCTCAGTGCAAAGTTGGAGCGTCCAGGCAGGAAAGTGCTGTGGTCAGCAGAGGCCTACAGCCCTGCTTCTCTTTGGGAGGACAGTCGAGGCTCTGTGCACAGTAACTCTGGTTACACCTCAGGCCTACACGCACAGCCTTGTTGACACACTAATGGATGAGGTGACACAAACACACAGACTGTCTCTCTCTCTCTCTCTCTCTCTCTCTCTCTCTCTCTCTCTCTCTCTCTCTCTCCCATACACATATATATTTCATACTCATGTTTATGCTTCATGTTGGATACATTTATTTAATGTCATAGCTGTTTCAGTTCCAACGTAAACACGGAGAGTAAGTAAATCCATTGGGACAAAAACCGACTGGCAAAGAATCTGAACTGGACCCTGCATGCCCTAAAATATAGAGGAAGTCTACACAGAGAGAACACAGACTCCGATCCCTACATTGGGGCTTAATTGCATTATTAACAAAAAGAATATGAAAAATGAGGTGTGTGGACTATGGAGTCAGCCAAGCATCCATCCAACCTCTCAGTCAGCCCACCAATAAAAGGTTTTCCAGAAGGGAGTCCAAGAACATCAACATTTTATTTGCTGTTTCCTCAAACACCCAAGTATACACAGAACTACTGTACGGAGTGGTAGACTACACTGGCTTCTTAAGGTGCTGATGCAGAAAACATGTTCCCAGGAAGTCTCTATGGCAATCACACAGAACAAACAAAACATACCCAATAAGAAGTATAGAATGCTTAACTTACACCTAGGTGTTCACTAAAATAATCCATTCTCCTCACTCTCCGAAAAAAAACAGGTAGGTCAACGTAATATCTTATCATCACATGTTGTTACAAAGCATTCCAGTGATGCATTCCAGTCACCTGAGCTAAAGGTAAAAGTAAGTCAGGAAGCCCTCCATGTGGTCTAAATGGCTGAAGTATTAACTGGACTTACTGACCCCTCCCTAGACCCCCTCAGTCAGCAGTAACATGCTTCTGGTGTAGTTTGTCATTCACTGGAGGACTGGACTGCCTTGCAACACTGTCACATCTGGTATATGACTATGCAATTATACGTTTTGTTCCCTTATTATTTAGAAATGCATTCACTTTGTATTGTGCATTGTAGTCAACTACCACTAGGTGACACCACCATCATCACTGCGTTTTTTACGGTAATAGGGCAACTTTTGCAACTTATGCCTTGAACGACTGGGGAGAATTTAAACATATCAAGTCTCAACGTACACTTAAATGGTTATATTCGATCTGTAATAATAACGTTTTAAGATGCCGGTCGAAGATGTTAATATGACAACTGCTGAATAGGTAGTTAGCGTCACTACAGGTTAGGTTTCACACGCCGAATACCTTAATGATGGATGTATCTGGCAAGTAAATGAGAGAGGGAGAGGGAGAGAAAGAGAGAGAGAGAGAGAGAGAGAGAGAGAGAGAGAGAGAGAGAGAGAGAGAGAGAGAGAAAAAAACTCTGAATGACAGCAACAGCTGAGTCCACACATCTGTAACTCCACATAGTCGCGCGGCGCGTCAAGCACCAGAATGTAACCCCTTCTCTGCGCGTCTTTGCGCACAAGTTGAAAATCCCTTTCGACTTTTTCGACAACCTTCATGGTGCTCAGTGTTCACCAATTTCTTATAAGTTTAAAGCTGGTCAATTTCTACCGTAAGCAACGATTGAAACCAGAGCCAACCATCCATATGTGACAGTGCACCGCTCGTGAGGACCACACCTCTCGCAAGACAGCAGAAAAGTAGACAAACTCCATCAGAGACGAGAAGACAGTTTACATGTGAAGCTTGATGGGCTAAGTGTGCGTCGACGTTTGATGAAGAGATGATTGAGTTGCCTAGGTCTCAAAACTCTAACACAGTTGACTAAGACATGCAAATGCAAAGTGCACCAAACCTGCAATGTGGTATCACGCTAACACAGACACACAAACAAAACTGTGATGAGAACAGACACTCACCAGACTCCGATTAAGGGGATTCGGTCCTGACGGATTATTCCTTTATTCTGGTAGAATAATCACTTTTGTCGTCATAGGCGATAAGCTAAACCGAAAAGTAGAAGTATCTGAAATCCAATACTAGAAAGCAGTCGGCTTTCCTGACATCGTGGAGCCGCGGTCTGGTTTCAGCGCACAGTCCGACAGCTGAGGACGCAGAGTAAACAGCGCCGTTCAGCATTACAAGTTAAAGCACACCGAGGCTCACGAGCGGCCAGATGACATTAGCTTTGCTCTCTGCCTATTGGTTCACACAACGCCCCCCTCTGCCCCCCTCCACCCCCCCCCCCCCCCACCCCCCACACGCACACATACAGGCAGGCAGGTTGAAGTTAAGCTGCAAGTATTGTTCAACGAGCCTGGTAGCTGAGATGTGGTTACATTGCACTGTGACTGGTAAATACACAGTTCCTTCCACCAAAATAAAGAACAATGTTTTTCTGATCCTTGATCTTCTGCTGAACTTTGTATAAGCACTGCACTATATGAATATAAGAAAAAGAAGACATTTGTGTATTGGAAAACCTAATGGACTAGATTAGATCATGAGAGGCCACTTCTTCAAGTGTCTTATGTTGAGACAACTTGGACATGACAGTTGTGGGACTGTACTCAGAATGAAAGCCTTTGAATCTCACATCAGGGGAAGACAATCATTGTGATTAATTGCTTGCCATTTAGACATGTGCCACAGGTATGTAGACAAACTGAGCTGAGTGCCACACATACTTATGTATGTGTGTGTGTGTGTGTGTGTGTGTGTGTGTGTGTGTGTGGGTGTGTGTGTGTGTGTGAATGCATGTGTGGGTGATTGCGCATGCAAGCACATATAGCGTTTCCACTACTGTCTCAGGGTGACAAAGAGAGGAGGCATCAGGTTACTCAATGCTGTCCCACCTGCCTTACTAGTTAGTCAACTAACCAGCTAATCAACCAGTCTGTCAAATAATCAACTGGCAACAAGTCAGAAAGCTAACCTGTCTCCCAGTCAACCAGCTGAGAGGCCATAGTGGACTCATATGTCATCCCCCCTCCCCCCACCCACCCCACGCACACCCCTACCCCCCCCCCCCCCCACACACACACACACACACACACACCTGCCCCTCCTCCTCTGTAAAGGCATGATTAGAGGGTTCGAATCTGGAGAAGATTTCACGTTCCCCTGCCACATACACATGCCACCGTCCCACTGTTCCCAGGTGGACCGGTCATGGTGATCTGGAGTGACAGGGCAGGGCGAGAGTCAAGCTCTCCGGCCAAACACGTCTTCTTACGAGGCGAAAGAAACGGAAGGACTGAAGCATGACAAGCCATTTCCTCCTCTCTGGCTTGCCAGCCACCGAGGGGGTGATTACTGACTGTGGGGAATCAACAGTGGTCACCCCCTGCTGACACACACACACACACACACACATACAGATTCTTGGCTTCCCAGTGGTATTCTAGTCTCTGACAGGTGTGTGACAGTGAAGTGAAGTCCCTGGTTAAATGTTAATCCTTGTAAGTGGATTGGAGGTTAGTTTAGAGTGTTTAGAGTGTCCGGGGGGGGTCGCCCCCCCTCTAAACACTCTACACTAACCTAGCCCAATTAGGCTAACACACACATACACACATGCTTGCCACATCCGGAAACTCTGCCTTGTACCTCTACCAGTCACATAGCAGGCATACCTAAACTCTCGCAATGACTGTTCATGCTGATTGACTCTCAGGCTCTCTGGCCCAATTTGCGGAAATCTCCAGAAGTCTCTAGCTCTCTTCTAGCAGTAATTAAAAGGATAGATGATGGAGGGGAAGGTTTAGGGTTGAAGGGCTAAGGGACAGGAAGAGGGGGATGGGGAGGAAGGATGAGAAGGAGAGGGAGGGATGAGGGAAGGTAGAAAGCAGTGGGGGAGGAAGGATTGACTGGTTGTTTAGTGAGTCAATCTGCAAGAGAAACAAACCTCTGCGTGTGTGTGTGTGTGGCTGGTGTGTGTGTGTGTGGCTGGTGTGTGTGTGTGTGGCTGGTGTGTGTGTTTGTGTGTGGCTGGTGTGTGTGTTTGTGGCTGGTGTGTGTGTTTGTGTGTCAAGCTCACTTCTCTCAGCGGGGGTCTGAGTAGTTAGGAGGAAGTGTCTGACGGTATGTAGCTTCAGGGTCACACTGAGGAATGTCACACACACACACCTAAGGGCTAGGCTTCACTCACACACATACACACACACACACACACAAAGAATCATTGTTGTAACATAAACAAATACACACAGAGTCACAGTCACAAACTATCATACAAACACAACCACCCACACATACACACACATACACACACACACACACAAGGATGTGGATAAAAGCAATGAGGTCGATCCCTTTGGGGCCACCAGTAAAGTAAATCATTTTGACAGTCCCCAGAAATGAATGTTCTTGTCATCTACACAACTCCAGCCAAATGTCTGTCTTCTGGCTCCTTCAAATTGGAATAAGAGAGGACAAGAAAGTAACAGAGGAGGAAAGGTTGGGGCAGGGAGCGGAGGGGAGGACTGGGGAGTGAAGAAGGAGGGCAGAGGTTGAAAAAGGGGGGAGGGTGGAGGGAAGGTGAGAGGAATGGAGAGGAGGAGTAGTGAGGGGGTGAGGAGGGGTGTGTGGGGGGAAGGAGTGGGGGTTAGATACCCCACCAAGCAGCACTTCCTCAGAACTCCCAGCTCCCAGAATTCTTGGCTTCACTCCAGCTCCTTGTGTTGCAAAGAACATGCCTCCTCCTCCTCGGTCCAACTCTCCCTCCTCCTGTTCCCCTTCCTGCTCTCTGAAGGCCCTTCTCCCCCCACACCCATCATCCATCTCTCTTAGCCAGTGAAAGCACATGCAGGGTCAGCTCCCCCAGATCACAGGGAATCTACTGCAGCCAGCATCCAGCTGAATCCTCATCGCTGTTAGCCTGACTTGGTCTCTCTGTACAGACCCACTCCCTCTGTGTGTTTCTCTTTCTGCCGCCCTCTCTCTCTCTCTTTCTGTCTCTTTCTTTCTCTCTCTACTTCTGGTAAAATGACTGGACAGACTGTCTCATGTAGTCACAGGTATGGCCAATATGGACATGATACTCAATGGCTCCATATCTACCCTATGGTATACAGCTATTTCTGTGACTAAGGTAGGTTTTAATCTCTGGGCTTTGGTCTCCAAGAGGAAGCATAAAGAAACGGTCCTCAGGTGGAACCTTACTACAGCTGATCTTTACCTCCATCATTTCAGGGTTGGGGAAACTCTGCTGTGTCAGCATCGGTTTCTTCCACTGGACGCTGTAAATGTGTGTGTATGTCAAAGAGAGAGAGGGCATTCTCACAACTAGGTGCCATGGTAACCTTCTGTATTCCTGCTACCTATGACTCATCACCATGGCACCACACACGGTTGCTTTGGCATCAAACAACCTGACGGTGTCTGGGTGTTGAGGGACTGTTGTCTCAGACTGAGCTGACCTGACCTGCTCTGAGACTCACAGCTTTTAACTGATCATCATGAAAGCAGTAAAGCACCACCTCTTTTCTCATGTGGTCCTTCGGTCCCTGCAGTGTACACTCCTTCAGGTTTGCAACAGCAGGATAGCAGATGGATTCCAACCGAAAAGATGTTTTCTGAAAACCCAGCGTGGCCAATCTTCTTTACAGGATGTAACCATTATTGTATTTTCGGGAAGATCTTTTCTTTTCTTTTTGCAGTTTTGTGAGAATGAGGTTGCTTGAGGAGACAATGAACACAGCTAAGCGAAACACATGGGATCACTTTTTGTTCCAGAGCCAGATGTTCGTGAACAGCCCAACCCAGACAAGGCTAAGACAGAGGGGTTAGGACTAGGCCTTGAGCTAGAGCTAGAGCTAGAGCAAGGGCTAGGGCTAGGGCTAGGGCTAGGGCTAGGGCTAGGGCTAGGGCTAGGGCTAGGGCTAGGGCTAGGGCTAGGGCTAGGCCAAGGGCCAAGGGCCAAGGGCCAAGGGCCAAGGGCCAAGGGCCAAGGGCCAAGGGCCAAGGGCCAAGGGCCTAGGGGCCTAGGGGCTAGGGCTGGGGCTAGGGCTAGGGCTAGGGCTAGGGCTAGGGCTAGGGCTAGGGCTAGGGCTAGGGCTAGGGCTAGGGCTAGGGCTAGGGCTGGGGCTGGGGCTGGGGCTGGGGCTGGGGCTGGAGCCTGGGCCTGGGCCGGGACTGGGACTGGGTCTAGGGCCAGGGCTAGGACTAGAGCTGGGGTTAGGAAGCTAAGGCTATGGGCTGGGGCAGGGGCAAGAGCTTCAATAGCATCTGGAACCAACATGAAAACAGTTCACTGAAGTGGAATAAACCCAGTCAGACTCAGGCCAGTAGTCCAGTACGCTAGCAGCAAGGAGACAGGCCCTGCTGTGAGATGTGGGCCCCCATTAAAACTGCCTGTTGTTTTAACTTGGCTTACTGCACAATGATGTCAACGTGCCTGGGGAGAGGAGCCCAGGAGGAAGCGTCAGAGTGAGGGAGGAGGAGGAGGTTTACGAGGGAGAGAAAAAGGGAGAAGACAGCATTAGAGACCAAGGGGGTAGAAACAGATGGAGGGAGTAAGGGAGGAAGGGAAAAGAGGAGGGAGAGAAAAGCCAGGAGTACAGGAGAGAGAGGGGAGGGGGTTGGGTGATAGAGAGAACGCAGGCTTGGGTTTGATAGCCCACATTGTTTAGCGCCAAGTTAAACAGCCTCAATGAGGTGAGTGAGAGAGAGTGAGAGAGATTGAGAGAGAATGAGAGAGTGGGATAGAGTGAGATAGAGTGAGATAGTGAGAGAGAGAGTGAGAGAGTGGGTGAGTGAGAGTGTGAGAAAGTGAGCGAGTGAGAGAGTGAGAGAGTGAGAGAGTGAGAGAGTGAGAGAGTGAGAGAGTGAGAGAGTGAGAGAGTGTGAGAGCGTGAGAGAGAGAGAAGGAAGAGGGAGAAAGTGTAGGATAAACAGCTTAATGGTGCTGCTCTTGCCGCTCCATAATGAAAGACCTCATTATGTTTATACGGCCAGGACTTAAGAGTCTAGCAGACTAATGATACCTGTCTCTGCTGCAGTGCAGTTGACACCAAAAGCGGCACCATAAATCACTGGTTACTTATTACCGTAATGTGTAATTAATACAGATCGCTAGACTTCTAGACTCTGGGCAAACTTAATAACGTCCTTGCTCAAACATTAAAGCTGAATTTCATCTAAATGGTGAAGTCATACTTGCTCACCTGGGGCGGTGGAGAGGCAGGCTGGTTGACTGTGTGTGTGTCAGACCACATGTTAATCATGAACTGTAGAGGTGTCTTTTGATGAGACCTTCTTCTGTCTATCTCTTCAGACGGCTAGATCTGTGTGTGTGATGGTTTGTCTCCATGAATGATGGTGTGTATGTATGTGTGTATGTGTGTGTGTGTGTATCCGTGGCCTTGTGGGTTCAGACTTTTTCGGTGGGAACTCGGGCAGTCCAGGGCTGACCTCAGAGATGACCTGAGAGCTAGCGGGGTGAAAGGTTGCGGGTCTCGGGGGGAGCAGTGGCGACACCCTGGAGCTGCAGACCAGACGAGCCTCATCGTCCTCAGAGAGGGACGCCTCACCACCACCCAAGGCTTCGGCTTACTGAGCTGACCCGGGTCTTTCATATGAGAGACCTCGGGTCTGAAACCCCCTGCCACCCAGTGACTCCTTCTCAGAGATCTCCTTCAGTGTCAAGCAATTGGATTAGGAGCTTCATAAAGTGTTGTGCCAGGAGCTTAATGGATGGGGTTTGCTGGTTTGACTGATGTGCATTTCCGGCTGACCCTCTGTAGTTTGGGGATTAAACCATTCATCATGTGGTTAAGTGGGCTGTGGATCTCTGACAGCTAACGTTGTAACTCTGACTTCAGGGAGAAGGCGCTGTGTCCTCTACAGCCACATTAGTCACATTAGCCTGGGCTAATCACATCCAAAGCCTCTTCTGTGTTACTAGTCCTCCACCAAATCTAGTTTGTCAAATGCAAGTGCTGGGCTATGCATTGTTAATCTTGTAAATCTTCCTTTGGAGCTTTTAGACATAACCTGGTTTATTCTTCATGTCCCATTTGTTTGAGATGTGAGATAGACTCATAGCGATGGTGAGAGACTGAGACAGATTACTGCTGTAAATTAATCAAGATGAGGGTCTGATTCCAAACCTCTCTGACCTAATCACTGCTGAGAAAGGGAACGCAGAATGATTCTGGAATGTTCCATGGCCTGACTCCATGTCAAATATAAATTTTACATGCTACGCTATATTTCAAATGACTTAGCAAAATGCTTGTCTATGACAACAAGTGGTGTCCATTACAACAATATCAGTTGGGTAACATCTCGATGAGCAGGCTGATCTCTCTATATGTACGTCTGTGTGTGTGTGTGTTTGTGTGTGTGTGTGTGTTTGTGTGTGTCTTACAGTTTGTCCCCCACACCCCCAGGTCCTTTGTTTGTGCTTATGCCCAGGGCCCCCCCGGTGAGACCCAGCAAACATTACTCACACCCCATTGGCTCACAATGCTGCCAGTGCAGGCTAACACGCCCCCTCTCCCCCGCCTGGTGACAGTTACAGAAAGGACAGTCCTGATGCCATACGGCCCCATCCTCACCTCCCCCACCACCACACCCCCTTCTCCAAGGTGGTACGACCCGCACCCACAGACTGGTGAGGGGATAGAAGGGGGAGGGGACAGAAGCATTATGGAAAATTGGAAAAAAAGGGGGGGGGGGTTGGACACAGTAATCACTCAGAGCACATAAACAATGCCGTCGTAGGCGAGGGAGGGGGGGCGTTCACACACATGCCATCTGAAACAGTGGAGCTTGATTAACCTCGTTTGCTTGATTGACCATGAGCAGGCGAGGGTGGGGGTGGTTAGCTTTACTGTGTCAGTCCTTGTTAAAGACATACTAAGAGCTTGGCCCCCTGCGGTGAACACAGGATTTAATGTAAATATTAGGCCAAGGACTTAAACACACTGTGCCTCTTCACAATAGACTCTCCCCCAAACCCCCGTAGACGATAATCTGACATCATTGTTGGTAATCTGGCGATGTACAGTGGGATTAAACATTGTGTAGGGGCGAGGTAGCATACATTGAGGTCGACCAAGGAGGAAGACAGAAGGAGAGAACTTGTTGTGAGGTTGTCCCACTTCACATGCAGACCATTAATCAGGAACACTGAGATTGTGTATTTTGAAATGCTTCATTGCAAGGCAGAAACACAGAAAGAAAGAAAAATATAAAGAAAAGAGAGAGTGAGAGAGAGTGTGGGGGGGGGGAGGATTGAGGAACACGTGACAGGCGGTGTAGATGCGTTGTGGTTCAACATGGAGAGTGGTTACATCAGTGTGTGCAGTCCCACAGGCTTCCCATCAATAGATCAATACTATCACCATGAGGAGGTGCCAGGGATCAATACTTCAACTCACTAGCCTAATTACTAGCATAGGACCAATAATATGTAAACACCCCCCCGTCACACACAAACAGAAACACACAGACCGACACGGGCACCTGCGCACACACCCCAGATCAAACAGCCCTACTCCTACAGATCTGCATTGAAACTGTAGAACCTTCTAGACAGGTGTTACCTGTCCCCCATAAAACACTGCTCTCTGGAAACTATGTCGTTTGTCTCGTCAGTCACTAGAGCAGGTGGCTAGTGAGGCCAAAGGCTACACACACGCACACACACAGCCTTACACACACAGACACACACAGACACATATACACCCACACAGGCAGACAGCTAGACAGGCATGCAGCAACAAATTAGGCAAACAAGCAGATGGGCAGATATGGTCACGTACAGACAGACAGGTGAACTCAGATCGACTTCTCTCTACCTGTCTCCAGGCTACAGTCCCTCATGGAGCTGTCAAACAGACCACCAGGCTGCAGGCTGTCCCTACCTCACCCTCCTCCAACCCTCCATTCCTTTATCCCTACAGCTTAGATGGTGTGTCTTGCTCCATGTAGGATTTCGTTTGTATTCTATGTTATCACTTATCAGAATCCAAATCAGAAAGGGATTTATGCGCCATGAAAGTTTGCACAGACAAGGAATTTGCTTTGGCAGGAATGTGCATACAATAAACATATAGGAATCTTAAATTTAAATATGTGGTCTAACTATACTAAGGATACATAAACTAGCAATACTAAGTGGAATACAATTAAAATAAAATATACAATAAAATAAGATATGAGTTGCCATAAAATAAAATATAAGTTGCCCATTTACAATATAAAATACTATATAAAATACAAATATTACAGGAATTCTAATGTAGTGCAAAATGCAAATTGTTTTAAGACATGAAGTCATTAAAACGACACCCTCTTTAGTCACTGTGACACTAACCCCAGCTGTGAGCGCTCCTGCAGGAAACACAGAGAGCTGTCCAGTCACAACAGGTCTGTCCTTAGAGACTCATCCCAAGGGAGTGCAGATGAGTTGAGTTCCCTGGTCTGCTAGTCAATACAAGGGTGTGTGTGTCTGTGTGTGTGTGTCTGTGTCAGCATGCAACTGTAATGTCTGCAATGTGTTTCATTCCATCATTTAACCTAATGTACCATTTATGTAAGCACAAACTTATGAATAACTAACACTGCATAATTGCATTTTAATTATACACAACCTTTTTAAATTCAAATTGCACTTCAGTAATTCAGAGAGCATGTTGTACATCAGTGCTATATTTGAAACTAGGCTGTGTAAGCTCCATCTGCCAGTTGATTTTGTGTTCGTATCAACTCCAGGATTGTGGTTAGAAGTGAGGCCCACAGTGATGATCTAACAACCGTGATGTCATCATCACCTGACCAGGACATCTGACACCTATTGGCAGGCTTCATGTCACTAGCGATCAGGTTCCATCGTCATGGCTACGGATCAATAATATATATCCCAGGCTTGCCATCGACACAGAAGAAACATAGGACACCAGGGCATGATGGGATTGGCAGAAATGCCACTTTGAGGTGAACTCACACATGGACAAGCCAGATATGGCCTGTGTAGTGAATAGGGGCATGTCACACTGTTAAGGAGCTGCTGTAGACAGAACTTCATA
The DNA here is from genome assembly GCF_054491055.1 of Hypomesus nipponensis. Taxonomy (NCBI): domain Eukaryota; kingdom Metazoa; phylum Chordata; class Actinopteri; order Osmeriformes; family Osmeridae; genus Hypomesus; species Hypomesus nipponensis. Next base: position 4,381,799 of record NC_140367.1, read on the forward strand.
GGTACAACTTTAAACTATTAAACTAGTACTTACCTAAAGGTCATTCAATTATATTAATTACAAATCAATTGTGAGACGGAAAGTACGTGGCCACAGATTCACCATTAAATCAACGACTTGATTTGTCAACCAGGACAGGGTGAGAAATAGTCATCTTGTATAATTCTTCTTTTTCTTTTTCAAGCAATGAAACAAACGTTGCTCCAGTCTATACAGTGCCCAGGAGAGACAACAGGACACAGCGCACTACCCTAACCCTCTGAAGCCCACCCACAGCACACCCTGGACCAGGACAACCAACCCACACGTGTCAGGTTACACGCTGACTGTGAAGACCAGCCGTGTCACTTTGCAGCGGCTTGCCAGGGTGGTGATCCCTGGAGAGGAGGGAGGGAGGGAGGGTGGGGGAGCATAGGTCTGAGGCTCTCTCCCCCCCCCCTCCATCCCCACCCCCCCTCCATTCCTTTACAAGCCCACATGTGTTTTACTACCACGGCTGTAGGACTGCAAATTCCAAGGACAGACTGTCCTGGAGATACAGCCAGCAGAGCAGGACACAGATAGGATACATCATCAGCTCATCAGAGAAAGATTGTTTTCTTTACCGTCCTCCTCTTCCTGACACTTTCCAATCCTTCACACGCTCTATTTCTCGTTCTCTCTCCATCACTCCGAGACTGTGTGTGTGTCCTTCAGTACTCACACCACTCCTTACACAACAGTGCCACTACGATAAACTGAAATGGTGGGGAACAAACAGCTCCGAAGCTCTCCTGACAAGACCTACAACCTGATCCCCCCCAAAGACAACTTACTGCTACAAACACACAGCTACAACTCAACCTCTGACACCAGGTTGCCCCAAGATACGATAGCTCACTGTGTCAAACCTTTCCTCCCCCTGTACAAAAACAAGTCTTTCATTCAAATTTATGTTAGCTCGCTAATTTTCCAGTCCCTTTCCTCTCCATCAACATGACAATTACAATTAAAAACGTGACACCAGGGGGCGTGCCCCCTGCCCCCCAGACCATAATGCCAGCTAACCCTTGACCCCTCACCTCGACTGGGCTCGGGTTACTGCCCTGCGCCCAGGGTCAACGCGGTGGTCCAGCCTACCCCAGGGTCAGCGTGGTGGTCCAGCCTACCCCAGGGTCATGCTCTGGGGAGGGGGGAAGCATCCGAGCTGGGCTGAGGGTGACAGGAAGAGGTTTCTTCAAGGTTCATTAAGGTGCTGAGGTTCACTGAACACTGGTTCAGAAGGTCAGCTTTGTTACAAAGCTTTTGTCTGTACAGTCGTGCTTTGGTGCCAATACACTACGACAATGTTCGTGAGCTAAGCTAAAGCCTGCCTCTTTATCCTTCCTGTCTGTATCCATCTAGCGTTCAGCAGAGACCTCCCAGAGAGCCCAGGCACGACGGAGAGCCGGTCTCTGTCTGGGAGCTGCTGGGCAGGCACGTGGGAAACAGCTCATCAGATGAATTCCAGGTTGTTCCTTCCTCCGTCCCTGCTCACTGAGACGTGTGTGAGAATGACAGGAAGTGACAGAGCGACAGGCTGGGAGCTCATCAGAGAGGGTGTGTTTGACAGGCAGGGCGCACGGGCTGAGCGGAACTCAAAGACAGAGGCAGCAAAGGGCAGAGGTGGAGATGTAGACAGGGCCAGAGGGGAAAGCGATAGACATGGGTGTAGGAAGACTAGAGGCAAAGACTGAGGCAGAGACAGGAAGCGGAAGAGCCAGAGGTGGAGGCATAGACAGAGGCGGTAGAAGAGGCAGAGGCGACAGGAGAGGCAGAGACAGAGGCAGCAAGCGAGGCAGAGAGACAGTTCCTGCCTCCTCATTAAGGAGGCTGAGCAGATCCACATGACTCACGCTCCACTACACCAGAGTGAGGGACATCTGAGGTCACATGCCCTCAGTTCTCAGCCGTCCGCCTGGAGACCCAGTGACTCCCAACACTCGCTTGTCTGTCTACACATTTCACTTCGCTTTCATAAGTTTTACGTGAAATTTGATTTGATGTGTTCCAGTGCAAAGAGAACATAGTTTGACTCGACAGAGCCGGATGGTGAATGGTCGCCTTCTAATCAGTCAGATGTCATGAGAATTCAATAATTCAGTTTGCATGTTTCTGCACAGGGTACAAGCGGAAGGAAAAGCAGACCCGAGGACATCTATTACGCCTTCTGGAAGGAACACGACTGGAATCCAGACACACAGGTGTGTCTGGGACTGTGGGAATCCAGTTTCAACCACATTTACAGTCTTTCTCCAAAACTCCTCCTCTTCCAGGTGTCAGAAGGAGTGTCAAAGACTGGTTTCTTTATGTATCCCTCTCCTTCCTCCTCGCCTTCCTCCTCGCCTTCCTCCTCTCCTTCCTCCTCTCCTTCCTCCTCTCCTTCCTCCTCTCCTTCCTCCTCGCCTTCCTCCTCTCCTTCCTCCTCTCCTTCCTCCTCGCCTTCCTCCTCTCCTTCCTCCTCTCCTTCCTCCTCTCCTTCCTCCTCGCCTTCCTCCTCGCCTTCCTCCTCTCCTTCCTCCTCTCCTTCCTCCTCGCCTTCCTCCTCGCCTTCCTCCTCGCCTTCCTCCTCTCCCCAGTCTGGCTCATCCTCTGGCATGGCAGGAATGTGAGACTGTGTGGACGCCACTGTAGTCATCACTATGACGATACTGAGGTTTATGGGCCATTAACAATCATTACCAGAATGACCTCCTGCCCTGGTTTATAACTCTCCTCTGCTCCTCTGCTCCTCTGCCCTCTTCTCCTCTCTGCTTCTCTGCTCTCTTCTCCCCTCTGCTTCTCTGCCCTCTTCTCCTCTCTGCTTCTCTGCTCTCTTCTCTCTGCTCCTCTGCTCTCTTCTCCTCTCTGCTCCTCTGCTCTCTTCTGCTCTCTGCTCCTCTGCTCTCTTCTCCTCTCTGCTCCTCTGCTCTCTTCTCCTCTCTGCTCCTCTGCTCTCTTCTCGTCTCTGCTCCTCTGCTCTCTTCTCCTCTCTGCTCCTCTGCCCTCTTCTCCTCTCTGCTTCTCTCATGTGCTCTCTTCTCCTCTTCTCACATTTCCTTTATCTCATCTCCTCTTCTCCATTCTCCTCACAGAATCACAGAATCCAGAAAGGGGTGATCTCAGGAGAATGGTTCAGAACGGTTATTAGGTAGGATGACCGATTCGGGGGGGGGGAAGGAGGGGGCTGTTGTGGCAGGGAAGCCCAGTCTATTCCACACATCCCTCGATGACGGCCGCTCCTCCATTCCCTCTCGAGATCAGCTCATACCGCCCTCTCCCCCGTTAACCCCGCGTGGCCCGGAGGTCTGCTCGAGTACCACAGGATGTCAGATGATCAGATGAGGGGGTGTCCAATTGTTGTGACACGAGCATTCCTTGGTTGTGGGGAAGGGCTTGGCTGTTGCACCAACGCAGGGTTCACAGGGAGGTGAGGAGCCTCCAGAAGGCTGAGAGGTGCGTTACTCACTGGGGATGTTTGGGGTTTGTTCAGCATGCTCCGCTGCCTCCTGGACATGGCCTGTCACGCCGGGTTGGATCTCCGAGGGTTAACAAGAGATTGTGAGGGGTGTCTGTGTTAGGTGCAGCACAGTGAGGGCGTGCATGCATGTATGTGTGTGTGTGTGTGTGTGGGGGGGGGGGTTGTTTATGTACCAGTTGGATTGTTCACGGCTCAGACAATGGGTGGAGTTTTAATGGGACAGATGAAGGTTTCATCCTGGTTCCGATAACTGTACACTGTAAGTGGGTGAAGGCACTAGCACTGTATTCAGTATAATTCACAAGGGAAAGCTAGAATGAATCTGCACCATTCAGAAAACTTTCAGACATCAAAGCCCTTATCATCAGGACAGCTAACAGTGGATTTATGGCAATGGAAAGAAAAGGTTGTCCTTGGTAACTGGATATGTTTGAGTGGACACACACACACACAGTCATGCACACACACTGTCAAGCACAGACATACTTTAATAGTTTCCACAAGCCTCTCTGTCAGAGTGGAATGAGAATAGATTTATAACAAGGAGAAAAACTTAGAGGACGATAGGAGAGGTCTCATCAATTAATGATGGCATAGAGGAGACATGAGCTGTGTGTGGAGTGGCAGAAGGTTGGGAGAGCTGAGAGAGGGGGAGGAGAAGGGGGAGCAGAGGGGGGAGGAGAAGGGGGAGCAGAGGGGGGAGGAGAAGGGAGAGCAGAGGGGGGAGGAGAAGGGGAGCAGAGGGGGGAGGAGAAGGGAGAGCAGAGGGGGGAGGAGAAAGGAGAGCAGAGGGGGGAGGAGAAGGGGAGCAGAGGGGGGAGGAGAAGGGAGAGCAGAGGGGGGAGGAGAAGGGAGAGTCGTACGTGTGTGGAGACGTAAAAGGAAGATTGTTTGTCTGGGACAGATTAGCTATCACATGAGCAATCACTGGCGCTGGTTCTCAGAGCGATCTTGGGGGTGCTCTACACATGGCTGCAGTTTAGAAGGGCTTCTAGGTCAGGTTCTCTGTGAGAACGAGGGGCAGTGTGTGTGTGTGTGTGTGTGTGTGCGCGCACACACGGTTGTGGGAAACCGTTAACTGTACACATAAGTTCAGTCTTGCACCAAGGCGGAGCTACGCACCACTGTCTTCTGCGTCTGCTCTGATGTGCGTATGTAAAAATAGCCCAGCTGGCATGCATCCTGGGCTGTCTTCCTGAGTCAGACTCTCACTGATAAGACACCCATACTGACTGTGATTATGTAAAACATGTGGGTTAATAACCATGAAAGCTCCAGTGTCTGGGCTTGTGATGGAGTGAGTAGAATAATGCTATTCCATTCCTCTGTGACAGCTGCTGCCCCTGAACGCCCCATCCATCACTGCAGACCCAGGCTCCTGGAGGAAGTACGTAAACGGCTGCGGAGTGTCCTTGAAGCAGCTGGGGATGTGATCGCAATCAGAGGAAGAACAGTTGAGTTGTCCACACCAGCCTCCCCCCCTCCTCTGTACCACACCTTCCACACAGAGCAGGCCTCAGTCAACAACAGCAAATACCATCCAATACTTGGGCGCTACTCAATTTCGTCTTACTCTCTGTGATGAATCCAGTGGCAGCCACTGGCTGCGAGCTAAATCCAATGCGCCCTGATTAATTTCTACCATTTGTGGTTGTTCTGTGTTGTGGGCCTAAGTGTGCCAGAGAGCTGTCCCAGAGAGTGGCTGTCTCTGTCTGCCCTGGGGGGGTGGGACGGGTCCTGACAGGAGGTATGTTTACCTTCCATCTCCAGATGCTGATCGTGAGCTCGGTATGGAAATATGAGGTCGTTTCCATAGGGTGTAATTGAAAGCTTAGTTTTGCTGTGTCAGAAGAGACAGAGATCTCCTATCAGACAGATACACGGGCCCCTGCAACCCACGCTCTTGCTCACACAAGCAGACACGCACACCTGTTACACACATACACACACACACACAACACAGCTAGCGTGAGTGCGTCCCAGGTGATGTACGCCTACCTACTAATTATGAAAACGAGGCCTTGTTTCCCTTGAACTCGTCCTGAACCTTTCTCATGCATTCAAATGCTGCCCCCTGTGTTTATCTATGACCTCCACATGGAAATCAGCCTGCTGAGTATGCAGGTCTAATAGCAGGGTAAACGCATAGCCAGCCCTGGGCACACATGCTGTCTCTCTGGTGAGCGCTGGAGACCCAGCGCCCTGCTGTCATTAGAGCGGGATTCAGAGCAGATCACAAAAGCCTCAGTAGGACCCCTGGTATTAGTTTGCGAGAAGGATCTGGAGAAAAGTTCTTTCAAGATCAGGGGGAATTCTACAACACCCTTCAACAGATCTTCAAGGACCTTATGAAACCATTTACGTGTTTTGATTTTGTTTTTTTTCTGACAAATAGCCGGGGGCCACAGAGACAAATCCTGTCTAGAAAGATTTGGTTAACAAAGACTGAATCGTTGGCAAATATCTAAATCACAGCAGGACATGAGAACAGCTTAGTCTGCAGCATGAGGCAATATTAGCAGGATGTAATGAAGCTGGGAGCCAGGAAGTCCTTAAAGCATACTATTACATTGTCCAACACATTATAGATTTTGGCTTGAACATCTTTCCCACCTAAGCAATAACATTCTCCACTAGCAGAGCAGTGCTGGCTAGCAGTGGTGTGTGTTGGCTGGCTGGTGATTTCACACGGTGGGAGACAGGGGAGTGCCAGCGACATTAAGGCTCTATCACATGCCAATTTAGACACATTTCACTAAATCCTGTCTCACAGGGCCCGGGCTGGCTCATTGTTCAGAGGGGTTTAGAGAGCTTTAACTCAAGGTGAAGCTGATGGTCTCTGACACTAACACTGGCCCTCCTGGACCCCCACCTCCTCAGCTCCCTGGTGGCCCGGGGCAGGGGCAGGGCTGGAGGGCCCTGTGTGAGAACCTGAACACTCTGGCTGTGGGGCTGAGGAAGTGACCTCACAACAGACCACACTCTCTCTCCTCCTCCTCTTTTTTCACTGCGAGCATGACACACACTGTCCCACATCTCACCTCAACCTGATAAGTCTCATCCTCGCTGACAGTCTGAGCATGTCTCCTATCACTAGATGCCAGACAGCTGATTGTGTGTGCTTGTGTGTGTCTGTGTGTGCTTGTGTGTGTGTGCTTGTGTGTGTATGTGTGTTGGACGGTGTGCTATAGTGGGAAGCACATGAGATGGCAGATTGTGGTGTCCTTGCGCACGACTTCGAAACGCTGTCGGAATGCGTCAGACGATCTTCTGGTCCCCCCACAGACGGAGACACAAGGACACGGGGCAGGGAGATGGGGAGGCTTGTTTGACCGCCGCTCATCTGATTGCCTCGGCTCACCTCGGTCAACCTTGGCTCAGCAACCCAGGGTCACTTTATCAGTCATTCCATACAGGATGATTCAGACTGGCTGGGCTGTGTGGCTGAGTGAGTTGTCCTGTACTAGGTCAGTCTGGGAACATCTCATGAAAGGGGGTGGGGAGATGGAGATAGAGAGGGGGGGGTGAACAGGGGGGTGTAAGCTGGGTGGCCTCTAAGTCTGGGCTTCCTCAGTCATGTTCTGGTGGTCTCCAGACAGGCAGACTCTGATCCTGGAACATGTGATCACTGGGAAGTTAAGACTTGGGGAATGCGAGGGCGGGATTGCGCGAGAGCACCGCGTCAGTCCGTCTGAGGACAGTTAGAGAGAGACGGCCTCGGCACCCAAACAGGCCGTGCAGACGACCTCACCAGGCTCCTCTCCAGGTCCAGCCAGGGGAGGTGTGTCCCAGGATGGTGGCAGCCAGGCCCACAGTATTAGAGCTGTCAGCCCCAGCAGCAGATGGGCTGGATCTGCTTCTCAGGGGCCAGATGGACGGAGGAGAGCAGAGGGAGTCAGGAGGGTCTGTCGGGACGGTCGGACTCAGGACTCTGCTGAGTCAGAGTGATGGTCAGTAGGTTCCTACTCAGTCACGGTCAGAGGTTGCTCCGAGTCACGGTCGAAGCACATTCCCATCCCACAGTGTCAGAGGCCTTCATGGTGGTCACAGTCAGGCAGGGAGGGAGTCTGGCCACAGTCAGTCGAGTGCTGCTCATGGGTCACAGAGGACAGAGAGCTGGGCTGGGCCCCTGGAAGGGCCAGCAGGCTGGGGAGAGCAGGAGGATAGCAGCCATCAGGACAGCCATCTGCGGGCCGCCTCCGGGCCGTGACACACACACACACACATCCGGGAGAAAGAAATGCACTGAGTTTGCTCACAGAGTTCTGCTGCGTGTCCACAATGTGTGATGGAAAGAGCTTGTAGGCGTCTCATAGGATGATGGGATGAGAGAGAGAGAGAGAGAGAGAGAGAGAGAGAGAGAGAGAGAGAGAGAGAGAGAGAGAGAGAGAGAGAAAGAGAGAGAGAGAGAGAGAGAGAGAGAGAGAGAGAGAGAGAGAGAGAGAGAGAGAGAGAGAGAGAGAGAGAGAGGAGGGAGGAATGGACTGAGCCGAGAGTAACAGACGGGAGTTGTGAAGGGTGTGTGTGTGAGTTAAGGTGTGTGTGTGTGTGTGTGTGTGTGTGTGTGTGTGTGCGCCTCCTCTCAGAGGTGATGGATGGCTTGCCAGGGTTCTGGAAGGGAGCTGAGGGGTGACAGTTATTTCCTGAATCTTTTAAATACCACTTTCCCAGGGCACGGTAGCAGCTGCCTCCTGGACAGAGAGAGAGAGGGTAGAGAGAGAGAGAGAGAAATAATGACAGAGGACAAAAGAGAGAGACGGAGAGAGAGAGAGGTAGGGAAATACAGAGAGAGGGGGAAAAGAGAAAGAGAATATAGAGTGAAAGAGTGATCCAGAGAAATGATGAGCTAGAAAGTGAAAGCGGATTCAGACACACGCTGGACGAAGGCAGTGTCCTCATTCTCTCGCGTGGCATTTTGTACATTACAGAAGATCCGATTGATCTGCGTTACGGAAATGAACTGTTGTGCCGCCCAGCATTGACACTGTCAGTCAATGGATTCACCCAACAAAATCCTTTTAGACTTTCCACAGCTCGATATGTCCTTGGGTCAAGGTGCAGGGCCACCGGGCCTGATGACCAAGCGTCCATCCTGCTGGTGTCCACTGGGCCATGTTAGCCCACACTAGCAGCCTTCACGCTGTATCTCAATGAGAACATAGATCTGCATTAGCATGACTAGCTTTAGCAATGAACCTTGTCACGATAAATCTCTGTATCGCCTATCGTGGGAGGTGCAAGGACAATGTGTCTTTGAAGGGGTCGACAAGGTTTAGCAACTGCTTTGCATAAAGTGCTTTACACAAGCAGTATAACATTATCGGACATCTTAAAAACATAGGCGCAAGCATATCAAATAAGATCAAAGCTACTGTGACACTGGAAAAACAAGAATATGCATTATCTGTTGAAGCATTTCTTTCCATTCCTTAGCAAACTCGGAACGTATTTTGATATTTTCAACAAAAACATTGCTTTTGCTTTTCCAGTCTTTCCTGACCACAGTTGACAACCTAGTGTACACAGGCTGTCACATCTGGACTATATTCAGAGACAGCCATATGACTACAACAACAAACTCTTCTCACAGAAACACACGCACACACACACACACACACACACATTGTTTAAACTAAGATAACACCACACAAAGTCTGCTGCAGTTTCTTCACACAAAAAGGCTCAGTCAGACTTTCTTCCCCCCCAATCCATGGTCTGACAGACAACCCTAAGATACGACATAGGACTGACTACTCCACCTGTAATTGTGCTTACGAACACCGTGCTGAGCTATCTGGGTTTGTGGACACAGCTAGTTCTGGGGGTCAGATGGCCGAGTGGTTAGGGAATCAGCTATTGATCACAAGGTTGCCGGTTCGATTCCTGGCTGTGCAAATGACATTGTGTCCTTGGGCAAGGCACTTCACCCTACTTGCCTCGGGGGAAATGTCCCTGTATTTACTGTAAGTCACCCTGGATAAGATTGTCTGCTAAATGACTAAATGTAAATGTAGCTCTCTCCTCCTTGTTCTGAAGACGTGTTCTTCTGCTGAGCTGCAGAGCTTCAGGACTTCATGAAGATGACATGGCTCCAAGTCACACTTAGCAAGGCTGCTCGAGCAGAAAGACCTCCCTTCAACACAATGTTTTTCATTAGTCTTTCTGCCTCTCCCCCTCCATGTATGCGTCGGGCTATCTCTCCAACCGAGGGAGAGATGGAAGAAACTTGTCATGTTTAACGCACAAGTGGGTCAACATTGACTCTGGGTCGGCTGGAAAGGAAGTGCACTGGGCCAAAGTCACTCAGCCATGTCTGTGTCTGCACATGCACCCAACAGACCTGACCTGGGCTCAAATTAGTCGTGTTACATTGAGAGCCAAAGTCTAACTAGTCTCCACACAGTCAAGCCTAACAGTATAGCTAGCTCTCACATGGCTAGGTTCCACATTAACGAGTCATCTGAAGACAATTTCCTCAGATTTCAGTAGATCCTACCAGGGGCTTAGCTGAGCTTCAATGTTGCGGTTTGTGTCTGATGGCTCCGTTATCCTTGGGTGAAATCACATCGCGGCTCATCAGTGGAGAGGAACGGAGGATGTTAGGTGAGGCTGGATGGTGGGATGAGGGCATTGTTTACAGCTATTTAAATGCGGGATCAGAATCTACATTTTAAAGGATCATTGAAACACAGGCCTGTCTGAAAATTATTCAGATTTCCCTACTTCACCCAAAGGCACAGTTCGAGGTAAACTCTAGGAATGCTAGGCTTCATTTAATAGTTGGTCTTAAATATTCCTCCTGCTGGTGAATCGCACATAGACAAAAGTGAGATATTTTGACAGTTGTATCATCCTTCAGCTAAGACAGGCCATGTATTTGCTGATGGTACCTTGTCTCCATCTAGTGTCCACTGCGTTGTTTAACTGGAACTTTAACTCCTATCTAAATCAAACTTTTCTTACTGGAATAATTCAGCAGGCATTTGACAGTTTGTTTTATTAAAATCACAGACAGAGGATGCCATAATACCAAAAAGGAAATTTACTTTTGACACACATGCAGTTTCAATCACCTAGGCAACAGTTGAACCAAATCAGCTCAGAGATCATGCTTCATGAGCTCCCTCAGGCAGACGGTGGCGTAACATGAAGTGTCAAGGTCAAAGGTCAGATTCAGACAGGCCTTGTCTGTGTCGTTCTGTGGTTTGGGTGATGCTGCATCATTCTCTAGCCTGCACTCCTCTCCTCCTCCCTCTCTCCTCCCAGCCCCCTGGCCCAGGACCTGCAGGCTGAAGGTCAGATTGCGTGGGAGGGCCAGCAGGGGGCGATGGCAGCCAGGGAGGTTCAGTTTGAGGCTGGTGATTCTGAAGCGGCAGTTGTGCAGGCCGTCCTGCGCCAGCCTGGCCTGGTACCACGCCCCCAGGGCGCTCTCTGGGTACTGGACGCTGTTGCCTGGCATGGGCAGAACCACCTGAAACACGCATCAGGACAGCTACTTAGGGCATTTCGAGACATCAGCGTTTCCCACACATTGATTTATTTGTGGCGGCCCGCCACTATAAAAAATTGACCGCCATTGACAAATGTATTAACCTATACAGCAATCCAGGCAGTGCTCGCAACTAACTTCTTTCCTCACTGTCCTAGTACTGTCTCTAAGTGCAAAATGAACCATCCCAAACTGAACACACACCCACCTGAGCTAGTGAGTAGACTCCCTGCTCCTCCTCTTCTGTGGTGACCACATGGATCTGCAGGAGCAGTAGACAGGGTTCAGCTTGGAAATGCAGGGGTGAGCTCCACTCAATACAAGTCCTACAGCAATATCATCAGCCTTTCATACTTTGTGTGCGTAGTTGGTTACCTGAGACTGGTTTGGTTCCTCCAGGGTCTCCAGCCCCCCTGCATCACCATGTACCCAGACCAGGTCACCCTGCCTGGGCTTGTGCCCCAGCATGGCCAGCCTTTGAGCCACCGCCTGGTTCCACACCCGGCTGCAGTAAGCGTGGGGGTAAAACACCCTCATGCCATGGGGCAGAGCGAGCCAGGCGCGGGCACAACCCTCGGGGCCCGTCCCGTAGCGGTGCAGCGCCCGCAGCATGATGCGCTCCCGAGGCTTGGACATGGGCATCAGCGCCAGGCTGGCCTTGGCATCACCTGGGCACCACAGAGAGAGGAGAGGATAAGACAGTCTGTTGATTACAGTCCGCTGTGGCAGGTGTTTATTTACTCACCAGTCTGGAGGAAGATTCTTTTTGCCTGGTTCTGAGGGTCATCACCTTCCTCTGGGGTGAAGAACAATCGCACTGCCAACACCTCTCGCACACACACACACACTCCAAGTCAAAATGAAGATCTGGTATGTTTCATTGAGCATATATGCATGTATGCAGGGCTAGGTGAAGGTCGTAATCAGACAGTACCAGGTCCTCTTTCAGCAGAGCCAGTCCGACCTCGTCTGATTGGACAGTCTGGGCACTCCCAAACCTCTGAGGGCCGTAGTAATTTACAAAACCTCTGGTCTGCAGGAAGCATCACAGCAGTTAAAAAAACATCTGATTCTCACGCTCACATACAGACTGACTGACTGAAGCCTCCTCAAACTCCCACGGGACCACAAGGAAGGAGGACATGATGGATTCAAGGAGGCCCTGTTGAGAACCATCCTGGAGGATGCGAGTGGGTCACCTTGACATTGTCCACAGCTTCCTGCACCAGAGCAGCCAGGTCTTTCTGGGAGCCGTGAATTGGGTGTGGTGTCAAATCTCGCACCACCAGGTCAAAGTGGTTCCCCTGTAGACGACCCAGGCTCAGCGGCCCGGAGGCCCAGCGGACCCGGGACAGAACCAGACCTCTCCTCTCCAAGTCTGGCGCCTTCTCCATCAGCCTGGCAACACACACACACACACACGCACAGACACACACCGTAGTTATGAAGGGATATCTCAGTGATAGAAGAGGTTCAAAATCAAACTGCCTGTCGTTTTGGACAGCGTTACATTGGCATCATTTAGACCGTGTAGTCCAACATTACCACAGAGCATCCGCAAACAGGCAGCTGACTGTGTCTGGTGGGTGTGTTGTCTCTGAGCAGAGACCTTCTTGACCACCATATCCTGGTGGGTATGTTACCTCTGAGCTGAGACCTTCTTGACCACCATGTCCTGGTGGGTATGTTACCTCTGAGCTGAGACCTTCTTGACCACCATGTCCTGGTGGGTATGTTACCTCTGAGCTGAGACCTTCTTGACCACCATGTCCTGGTGGGTATGTTACCTCTGAGCTGAGACCTTCTTGACCACCATGCCCTGGTGGGTGACGGCCCTCTTGTCCTTGATGCCAGCGTAGGTGAAGTCTGAGGGCACGACGTCCAGCGCTGCCGCCATGAGGCTGATAGCTTCCAGGGTCTCCACGTTCTCCTTACGCAGCGTAAAGGCTGCAGGAGGAAATACGAACACACACACACACTGAGGAATCACACATACAGGAAACAGAGCAGAGAAATTACGGTTGTGAAGAGTTTTGTTTTTTTTCAGATTGTTTCTATCGCCAGTATGTAGTTTCTCTCACCAGTGTAGACCTCCTGCTGTTCTCTACGTTCTCCAGCACTCCTCTTGGTGGTCTTTCCTCGTTCTCTCAGCCTCACAGAGATCCTGGTCTCTCCCCGCTGGCTGGTCTCTTTTTGCTCACTGGAGCTCTTTGTCACCCCCTGTTGGCTGAAGCTCTTAGTCTCCACCAGCTTGCCGAACCTCCGGCTCAGGAAGTGATGCACTGCCGTCCTGTTCTGCTTCCTGTCCTCAGGTCTGAAGGTATACGTCGACCCCGGGACCTTGGCATCCAGGAACCTGAAGAAGTTCTCTGCGTCCTCCTCACTAACTAATCCTGACAGCTCTTTGTAGTCAGGGTCCTCCTTCACTCTGATTTCTGATTGGCTGGTCACTGTCATCAAAAATGGGAAATGATGTCGTACTGCGCGGTGCACATTGGCCCGCTGGAGTTTATCTGGGAAAGATCCCAGGGTTAGCTCATGCTTGGCGAGCACCTTTTGTCCGTTTCTGAATGTGGTGACAAACTTCTCCAACTCTGCATGAGTGGACTGGCCCAAGACTAAGCTCAGGTCCAAACTCCCTTCTCTGAGAGGGAGGACATCATGCTGCTTACCAGCTGCTGCGTCTGTAGGCTCAACTCCTGGGATGGAGCAGTCCTGAGTGAGGCTGGGTCTACATGCAGAGGAACCACTCTCTCTCCTCTTAGACGGAGCTTGAGCTGTCCTCTCCTTAGTGTCGCAACATACACCTGGCTGAGAGACGACGGAGCTGCTGTCTTCAGTCACCACGTGTCCGTCGATGTCTATCTCAGTGACCACAAAGTCTCTGGAGCAGTTTTTAATGGTCCCAAAGAAACCCTCGTGGTCTGATATGAAGCTGTCGGGGACAGGCACGCTCGCAGCTACGGGGTCATCTTCCATCGTTATCTCATTACTAAGCTGACCTCTGTTAGAAAGATACACAACAATACATTACACTACGCATGTGCACATAACGCTAAATAAATGAAGGCAAGTGCCCTGAAATGTAGTAAAAAGTCATAATTATGTAATTGATGTTACCAGATTAATTATGCGACTTCTCTTAGTTTTACTGTTGTTATTAATTGTGCCGTAGCTAACCTACTTGATGTTATATTGGCATTACGTTCTGTTTGACAGAAGTAAGTATTTATTTTGCGTCAACTTTAAGTCATACTTTCTCACTCACTATAACCTACACATACTGTTTTCCTGCACTGAAAACGAACGAAACTAGCGGTTCATTCTTACCTTCGTCAAGTAAACAAACACATGCGGCTCCTATTTTGTTCATGCTTCCGCGTCATGTGACTCTGGAAGATCTTAAAGGGCCAATGCGGTTCCTACATTGATAGCCACTATGTAAAGCAACTCTGTAAACTAGTCATTTATAAATGAATCAAAATATGTGGTTGTGATTTAAATAGTTTATTATATTTCACTTCTTTCGACATTTGATCCATAGAAAAAAACATAATTTGAGACATGATGATAGTTTAAAGAATGATAGTTTCACAATGAAACGCCCTCTACAGGTAGTTTGGGTAACAGTGGTTCACATCAAACAGAAGACCAGGGGAATGTCATCAAATTCCCTTCATATGTGCGTCACTGCTACGCATGCACAGTCCAGGGTCAAGTTGACCCAAAGCACAGATATATGATTACATCACATCCTAAACCCAAACGATATTGCGAGGGATGTTACCTGACCCAATGCTTGTATCTCCTTCCTTACAACTCATGCACGTGACGTTATCAAATAGAAAGCTGCTGCACTGCTGTGGTTCAAACGCATTGCATATTATGGGATGGTCCTTCAATGTGAAATGTAGTTACACCTGATCTGGGACTCTCTCAAACAAAATGTGTTTGGCTAAACAATAGGCTGAATCCCAGCCATTTATTTAGCTTCAGGCTGTGACAGCTAAGAAGGAAACACCCTCACTAACACACACAGAATATTACAAGCATAGAAAAATAGCTTCTCTATGATTTCATTCCTAAGTAAAATAATGCTAAATATAATCACACGTTGCTCTCTACGGCACCACTTAAACAGATTTCTAGCTGATCCCTGTTCCTTTTACAAATATACTGAGTGAAAGATTCATATACTCTATATTAAAATTAAACTAGGCTTGTATAAACACGCTCCATACACACAAACAGTATAAAAAGCATTAGGCTTTGCATACATATGGCTTCATCTAATAGTCTACCAACAGGCTATAAACAAGGGGTCTTCTATAGCAGGAAGTCCCCATTTCCCAGCCTCCGAGCTCTACATTCCCATGCAGGCGGTCATGGACACAACCTACTGAGAAGCATTCTGTTGGACATGCTACAAATGTTGGGGCGGAGTGTTAATATGGCTTTTAGTATCTGGTTCTGAGTGCATAGTTCAGTCTACCTGGATGTCTAAAGAGTTAAAGGAGTGTTAGGGAAATGATTCACAATAAGGGGTTGGTAAAATAACTACTTTGTGGACCGTTCCATTTTGGAATTACAAGGAGGGGTGTTTCAGGCTCAAGGTCACTCGTCCGCATCCCCTTTCCCAGGCGCTCGTGTGATCCTGCGTCCTCCCTTCTTCCCCGGCGGGCCCCTGGGCTTGGCGAAGACCTGCTTGTGGGCGTGCTGCTTCGGGTGGACCTCCTCATACAGGAAGTCTCCTGTCAGGTCGTCGCCGTTGTCTATCTCCATCTGCCCCAGGAACACAGGTCAGTGGTACAGCTCAGACACAAAATACTGTGCTGTCCCTTGTCAAAGCTGGCTCTGTTTGTAATATCCACTGATTCGTCCTGTTATATGCAGTGAACAGTACTGTTTAATTGCATCCCAACCACAAAGACATATCAATCCTACAACATGGCATTAACACTACCTGTTATATCAGTATTGTGAATGAATAGGTGAGAGACCAGTAAAGTACTTCCTTGTATCTTCAATTGACATGGCCAATCTTTCGAAAGATATGTTTGATTTACAGCACATCCATTAATAAAAGCAGTCCTACCTTCTTGGCTATGTGGAGGCGTAAGTTGTTCTCCACTGTGTCAACCAGAGGGTTTTTACAGCTGGAGTACAGCATCCTCTCCCTGATGCTGCACTTATAGCCCGGCATGGAGTAGATGAACACTAGAGAATACAAACAAATACACACACACACACACACAAAAGCATGCACACGCACACAGGCCATATGAGTAATAGAGCAATTAGGCTCTTCTGCAATTGCACACAGAGACAATGATCATAAATATATTTCCCCTTTCGAAGCAGTCTCAGTACTCTCTTCCCCTTCTATCAGAGCTCCCCATGCAGGGCAGCGGAGGCCCACCTGTGGACTCCAGGTAGTCCCCCTCATGGTTGTGTTTGTACAGGAAGAAGTGATAGCGCGCCGCATCCTTGGGAATCCTCTTGGGGAGCTCCTTCAGCTCTGTGGGAGCAGTGCTGGACAACTTGATAGACTCATTCTTGAAGTCTATCTCCTGGGGGTAGGGGAAAGATAAACATGAAGATGCTGATGATGATATGCTACAGAAATGCACCACACCCACATACACACTTATTTCAGCCAGAGCCAGGCACTGACCAGCTGAACATAGTTGATTCTTTTGTCTCTGAACTGCTCCATAGCCTGGATAGCATCTCTCTGCATGGGGAAGGCCACTCCTGTCAGAGTCTGCTGTTTGGTGTCCACACCAATGTCTGTCTGCACCTACAAAGATAGAGAGTGACAGAGAGAGAGAGAGAGAGAGAGAGAGAGAGAGAGAGAGAGAGAGAGAGAGAGAGAGAGAGAGAGAGAGAGAGAGAGAGAGAGAGAGAGAGAGAGAGCATGAAAGAAAGATAGAAAGAGAAAGAAAGAAAGAAAGAAAGAAAGAAAGAAAGAAAGAAAGAAAGAAAGAAAGAAAGAAGGAGGGGGAAACGAGAGAGAGAAGGAAGAGAGGGACACAGAGAAAGAGAGACAATGTGTGTGTGTGAGAGGGAGAGAGCAGAATTATAATCCAGTGAAAACAAACTCAGTCATGCGACAGTTCAACTCAAACAAAGAGGCGGTTGATTAATTTAGAAGGAAGTCTCTCACCTTGGGTAAACCCCTGTGTGAAACTTTGCATGAAACACACACAATATGCCTACATAAGCAGATCAAAAACCACTACTGATGCAAACAGCACTTGTAGCGCCACAGACAGTAGTAGCAGTGCAGCAAGCAATCACCAACCTGTGGGAGATTATAAACCTCTTAATCAGGCCTGAATAACATCTGTAGAATATGATGGATTAATGATGCCTGTTACATCCATTTCTCATGCCTGGCTCTGCCGCACATGTCAAGTCGCTGGAAGCTTTACGAAGGGAGATTGCAGTGGGCCGTGGACATGCTCTCTGGTTGTAACCTAGAGGATTGGGGCTTCGCATCCTCTCATCCATCTACTTAATAAGCACCGTCTCTCAGCAAATGAATAATGGCAAATGTGAAAGCCTCTTTCCTGCGGCCTTCCAACACGTAGATTAGTGTTGTATTATCTGGCCACACAGCCCTAACCGCAACCACAGTCCTCAACGTAGAGATGCATGTGATGTGAAACTCAGCTTCCTGGTGGGATGCTATTGGTGGGCTTGCTCTCTGCAGCTGGAGACAAGCCATCTCCTTTTATGGAAAGATGTTGTTGCATGTAAGAACAGCACGTGTTTGCTGTTCAGATGTGTGCCTGTTAAGTATTTTGGGAAAAGGGATATTTCCGTCCAATTTGATCAGACCCACAGTGTGTGTTACTCTAAGTGCTGCCTGGATGGTGTGACATGCTGGGTGTAAGTTTGTAGTGTTGGACTGAAAGAGCAGCAGAGGGGCTGGGGCAGAGTCTAGTGTCGGCCTGTAGATAGTTGGTCACCCTGACAACCCATCCTCTCATCTCTCACCAACAGTGAACCCTGTGACATCGTCCCGCCGAAGGCAGACGGAGCAGGATCCAGGACAGTGGTCTGGCTGTTAGGTCTGGACGAGCCAAATCAACAGTATTGATCTGTCAGTATTGACTGGACTGTGGACTAATGCATCAGGCTGGGTCTTTGTTTTCATCGTCTGCAAGGTCTGCTTAAATGTGTGTTTGCATGTACCTCACTTAGTTTGATCTGTCTGAGTTCTTCCTCAGCAACGGTCAGAGGGAGTGGAGCAGCCTGGGAGACTTGGTACTTTCTGTACCCGCTGAGGGACACTTCATCCTGGGGAGAGACAGCAGCGTGAGGGGGTCTACCTGCGGACGACCACAGAGGAATCCCATCCAGCAAAACGGCTTCAACTAACCTTAGTTGTTCCAAAGATGTCATCTTTGATGTGTCCACCACCAAACTCTTTCTTCAGTGTGGCTCTTGTGGCAGCATATAACATCTTCTGACGCACCTAGGAGAAGAAAAAACATATTTTAGTCATTGACAATCTGCCTATCCTAACAAGGAAAAATTATAAGCTAGCAGTGGCAAACTTGTGCCAGAGGCACGGAGCACGTTTGGCTGGTGTGCTTGGTAGGAAGCCATGTTTATTGACTCCTGCCAGGAGAGAGACAGCGTCTTCTGTTTACCGTTGAAAACCTAAATGGGTCATTAGACTTGCAAATAATTCTATTTAGCACCACAAAGGGGCAGCTCTTCTGCTAGACAGGCAATCCACAGTGTCACAGACCTCAAGCTTTTATCTGTCTCTCTATCTCCCTCTCACAGATACACATGCGCACACACACACAAACACACACATGATAATAACAATTTACAATTTAGCCAACAATACACCAAATGTGAGGTGAAAGTGTGACTGGAAGGAAACTGACAGACAGACAAAGATACCTATAACATGTATGTATAACATCACAGTCACTCTGTCTGAATATTAAAAAACAGCTCAATAACATTTCCTCCAAACCCACCCACTGCCCTGCTCCTCCCCTGAGCTAACGGTGAGTATACAGACCGGTGAATGGTCGGGAGACCAGGCCAAGAAGATCCACTCATAGCCCTGGTTGTTGGTGGAGTCCAGGCGGTAGAGGAGGTAGCAGGGCAGCAGGTCATCCAGAAGTGGCAGGACGTGGCTGTCGTACTCCTGGTCCCACTTCTGGCTCACTGGCCTGGTGCCGCCCAGCACTAGCTTCTCTGGAACACACACACACATGTTCAGGGTCAGGACACACACAGGTGCTCAGGGCTGGGACACACAAGCTGGCTTGGCAGGTTAGGTCAGGTGGAGCAGACAGGTTAAGGTCAGAGGGTGGCAGAGGTATTTTACATTTACATTTATTCATTTAGCAGACACTCTTATCCAGAGCGACTTACAGTAAGTACAGGGACATTCCCCCCGAGGCAAGCAGGGTGAAGTGCCTTGCCCAAGGACACAACGTCATTTGGCACGGCGGGGAATTGATCTGGCAACCTTCTGATTACAAGCCCAACTCCCTCACCGCTCAGCCATCAGACTCCCAGGCTGGGAGGTGGTTCCTCCCAGCTTGGAACCTCTGAACACTCTCTCCACCCCTCATCTTATCTGATGGAGACATTCCTGATGCAAGGAGTAGGGGATTATTCCTGTCTGGTCAGTTCTTACCGTTCTCTATGACCACCTTGATGAGACGCAAGCCACCGTTCCTGGCTTTGGCAAATATCTCCCTCACTTCCCCTGCCGCTGGGGACAATGATGGGGACTGGGTCAGACAAGTAACTCTTGACATTGGCAACAAAAAGCTATATAATACATTTATAAAGGACATAATTCCTACACTCACGTAACTAAAACATGTAGGTATATTGGTTAGTGTTTACTAAAATCAAGCTAACAACACTATACTAGCCATATGGTAATTAAAGGACAATGTCAAGTGCACAGGCCAACCCTTCTCTTGGCCTCAAATACTTTTGCTTTAGGCTACTGTTTTTTTAATTTTTTATTGTTGACCTGTTTCTAATCACCATATACTTAAACAAATGGTTCGACTATGTCAACGTATCTCTCCACCAAAATCTCAACAATCACAACCGAGATTTATTTTACGCATCGGTGAGAAGACAGCCGGCTGTTACCGTGCAAAGGACCTTTGAAACTTAGTATCTGACCGATTTAGAGAGATCATCTCTTCCTGGCAACAGCATAGGCTACCGCTTGTGAATAGAAATATAAATCTAGGCTGAGTCGTCTAACCATATTAGGACTATGTTAGTAGACAGCGCATCGCTGGATACACTTGTCACGAATTCCTCTCCTTCGCCAGAGCACCGCAGCTATCCCGATAGAGAACACCGGGGCAATGTTGTCGCTGATGCATAACGAAACAACAGGTTTGCAGTTGCCATAATCCCCTGGCCGTATTTCTTGGAAGCCGATCGTGTGTTATCTTCCAGTGGTGTGTAGCAACCGGGTAAATAAATGCCGAACATTTACCTTGTATGCCCGTTTGATGAGACATAGTAGTCTTCGCGTCTCCGTTCTGCTGGCCGGTGGAAGAAACAAGCAGTGTGACGAACTAGGAAGAAGCAACCGGACTACAGGAATCAGAACTGCGGCCGTGATGTCATGACGTCGTGGTAACATTGTAACTTGTGGTGTAGCGGGCACGCGCGCGCAATGGGTCAGTTCTTGGGAATGCGACAGTGATGCAGCACCTCTACCCTCTTTATAAACTCATTTAATTATTGTGTAATATTATTTATTGTTCAGTGGGAAAGGACAGGGAGAGGAGATGGGGGGGGGGGGGTGTTGAGGGGAGAGAAGAGGAGAGTGGGTGGAGATAAACTAAAAACACATGTGCTGTGTGAGAAGGAAATGATATGGCTGGGACTGGAGCAGACCAGGAGCAGCTTGATTAGTAGGTTAGTAAAACAACGCCCAAAGCTGTGGTGTAGTCTGCAGTATAATAGCTCTCTCAAGGCAGCCTGCCTCCCTGCCTGACTAGCATGTCTGTCTGTCTGCCTAACTTCTGGCATGTCTGTCTGTCTGACTCCTTCAGATGTCTGTCTGACTGTCCGTCTCTTTGCTGACTCGTCCCCCTTCCGAACCCCTCTCTCGGTCTGCCTGCCTACCTGTCTGTCTTTCTGCATGTCTGCCTGTTTGCTTATCAGTCTCTCAGCAAGCCTAACTGTGGTATAACTGCCTGCCTGTCTCTCTGCCTCCCTGGCTGTAAGCCTGCAGATATGAGTTGCTACCCTGCCTCCCCCCTTGACTGTGGCAGTTTCCCAGAGCACACCCGACTCTCGAGCTAAACCTGGACTGCCATGCCTTTCATTCTAGGGTGCGTGAACAGAAATGTTTGAATGGAGTCTCTTTGACAAGGTGTGTGTACACAGTGTGGACTCCGTACAACAATTAGTTGTGAATAACTTTGTCTCAGAGCGTACAGTACTAAGTACTTATTAATCTGTTTATATAACCCATTTCTGTTTAATTGTTTGCACAGTAGAGCCACACCCTGCATCTGGTCGTGGAACCCTCAGACTGGCATTCCCTGTCCTGTCAGAGGATCAGAGGACAAGAACACAACAGAAAAAGCAGGAGAAATGTGAAGGGTTTAGGCTCTCTAGGCCTGAGAGCCTCCTAAAGCTACATCTGACAGGCAACTGTTTCTGTCTGGGTCTAGCTGGGTCTTTGTCTGGGTCTGTCTGGTTGTTTCTCAGTCTGTCTGGTTCTGCGTGGGTCTGTCTGGGTCTGTCTGTTTCTGTCTTAGTCTGTCTGGGTCTGTCTGGTTCTGTCTGGGTCTGTCTGGGTCTGGTTCTGTCTTAGTCTGTCCAAGTATGTATGGTTCTGTCTGGGTCTGTCTGGTTCTGTCTGGTTCTGTCTGGTTCTGTCTGGGTCTGATTCTGTCTGGGTCTGGGTCTGTCTGATTCTGTCTGGTTCTTTCTGGGTCTGTCTGGGTCTGATTCTGTCTGGGTCTGGGTCTGTCTGATTCTGTCTGGTTCTGTCTTGTTCTGTCTGGGTCCGGCTGGTTCTGTCTGGTTCTGTGTGGGTCCGGCTGGTTCTGTCTGGTTCTGTCTGGGTCCGGCTGTGCTGCTTATGAAGCCCAGGCCACCCAGCCTGTCTGTAGACAAACAGAGCTGGATAAATAAACCATAAAATGTGGTCTGACTCAATGAAAAAAAATCCCAAAACACACACACACCGACACTAACACACGCACACACCACTCCAGAATTTACTGCAAAATATGTGTACCAAAAAGAAGCTTTACAGCTGCGTAATAATTCATATTGCCGCTTTTTACTTTTTTTCCCCATGAATAAAACATCCAGACCGCCTGCTTTTCATGTGATTGCAACACTCTACTCAGCACTAATCCTGTCTTTCCTCCACTACCACCATAAGGCCTTATAACTGTCCATGGGTTTTTTTACATTCCTGCTTTACAATTGACTGTGAGTGATGGGTTCAGCCTCTAGGTGGCAACATCTCACCAGGAACTGGGTTGATTCCACCCAGATGCTCCTCTGCTGAATAAGAATCAGCCTATTCAGAGAGAATACCGGAACAGACCAACGTGGTGCTATGGTAACAATATCCT
Organism: Hypomesus nipponensis; assembly: GCF_054491055.1. Lineage (NCBI taxonomy): Eukaryota > Metazoa > Chordata > Actinopteri > Osmeriformes > Osmeridae > Hypomesus > Hypomesus nipponensis. The sequence goes on from NC_140367.1 coordinate 4,404,381, forward strand.
CTAATGAAACATTTACACTGATTACCAGGCGGGAGGGAGGGCTGTGGGGCTTAACCACACACAGGTGGAGATGTGGAGATGGAGAGATACGTGAGGATAGGGGGAGGGGAGGAGGAGTGGAAGGAAGAAGGTACAGTCATTGTGGAAATGGGATAGAGAGAGAGGGAGGGAAGGACTGAGACGAATGAGAGAGGGTGGGCTACTGAAAAAGAGAAAGAATGTGAGGGAGTGGAAGAGATGGGGTGGGGTGGAGGGATAGAATGGCTCTGGAGAAGAGAGAGGGCTCATAGCTGAACATCTGTGAGATGAGTTTGTAGCAATAATAATAATTACACTGAATGCATGATGCACTAAAGAGATGGATGCATTCAGCTGTCACTGCCTCAATGTTGCTTCAATGTCACAGACTTCCTGCCAAACAGACTACGGTCTCCCAGCCCCACACTCCGTCCCACTCTCTCTCGGCTCCTCTCCATCAACTCCCCCTTATCTCTCTCTCGGCTCCTCTCCATCACCTCCCCCTTATCTCTCTCTCTCTGCTCCTCTCCATCACCTCCTCCTCATCTGCCGGCTCCTCTTTTATTTCCTATCACGTTCCCTTTTTGTTCCTCTCCCTGTATCTCTCTTTCTCCTCGTTTTAAGCTCCTTTCTCCGGGCTCCTCTGGGCTCCTCCCTCCCCCTCTCTCTCTATTTGCTCATATTTCTCGGCTCCTCTGTTCTCCTTCCTTCCCTAGTGCTCTCTCCTGCTGGTAGACTCCTCACACCTCCACGAGAATTACAGTAAAACAATCCCATGATCCACTCTGCTCTGTCTGAAACATGCCAGGACATGAGCAGAAGGGATGGAGTGATGGTGAGAGAGAGGGATGATGAGATGGAGTGATGGTGAGAGAGAGGGATGATGAGATGGAGTGATGGTGAGATGGAGGGATGCCTCTTGTTTTTATCACTACAGAGGAAGACAAAAACCAATAAGTTTACCCACATCCATCTGGTTGACACTTTAACTGGTGTTGTCTGCTGCTAAATCCCTGACTGACAGATGGACTACAACGACTCCATCATCACACACACACACGCACGCATACACGCAGCCATCTGCATACACAGTTTCAAACTTCAGTTCAGTCATGATGATTGCCGTTCAGTCATCCATTTGATAATTATCAATGGTAAACGGGATGAGACAAATAAGTGTATGTATTTTTTCTTTCACGCCAGACGTCTGATGTGACTTTGATTGCTTTCCTCAAAGAACAAAACAGCACATGCACACTGGCACACACAAACACACATTGAGCTCAGACTAACATTAGTCACTGTGAAAGAATGAGCCCATGTGCAGCTTGGAGTGTTCAGATGAGAGGGTGTGTTCAGATAAGAGGGTGAATGTTCAGATGAGAGGGTGAATGTTCACATAAAATCATCTAACTCACAGCTCCTCTGTTTCCCATGAACAAGACCATAAAGTGACAAGTTCACAGCCAGACCCGTAACACAAACACACAACAATGACACTATCACATCGAATCTTCACAGAGTAGCCTCCGACCAAGCAAGCTTTGGCTAGAAAAGATGGTCCATCTCTAGTTGGATTCCTGGAGACCATTAAACTGAAGGCACCGGTTCCCTTCAGTCATCTGTCAGCAAGGGTTGATCCCTGTAGCTACAAGGAGCAATCATCTGGTGGGAAATGTTGTGTCTTTCTCAGTCTGAGTCTGGAGGGAGACATTGATGTTTGTCAGGCTTATCAGTGGCCTGCCTCAGCACCTGCATCTCTAGCCTTGTTACGGCAGGCTAGCCAGGGCTGGAGAAGGAGGGATGAAGGTAGTAAGGGATGTAGCCACACTATCAATCAGAGGGTCAGTATAGCAACCCAGGCATCCATCACTGGAAGGGGGAGGGGGTGTCAGGTAAGGGGGGAGGGTCTGCTAAGAGCCAGGGGAGAAGAGGCTTCCTCAAGAAAATATCTCATTTCCAGAGAAAATATCTACGGGGGAGGCCGAGTGAGAAAGTGAGAGAGAAATGGAGTGTGATATTGAGTGTTTGTGCGTCTCTCTGTGTGTCTCTGTGAGTGTGTGTGTGTGTGTGTCTCTGTGTAGGTGTGTATGTGTGTGTGCATGTATATGTGTCTTAGTCATGGTCTGTGTGGAATCCAATTCAGACGCCTCAGACCGCTGCTATCAGCTTAACTCGAACACTAATCCACTTCCTTATTTAATTAAGACCACCCACTCACCCCTAATCTCATTAATCAGCCAATTAGGATGGGGAGGGATTTGCTGTGGGAGGGGCCATGGTGGGGGTGGAGAACAGTAAATACGGGAGACCTCCCTTGCTGAGTTGCAGTGTGTGTGTGTGTGTGTGTGTGTGTGTATGTCACTCTAATGTCTCTTTATTCACCCCTACCGAGGCCTCTGCTCTCTCTCTGAGACCTCAGACACTGATTATAACAGATGAGAAGTGATGCAATGTTGTGTAATGTTCACAGATGCTCAAATGATCATCTTTCCCACCCACAGTCTCACATTAGCTGGTGTTTCAATCCAACACACACACACACAACCACACACTGTTGTACATAGAAAATACACACGCACATACATCTCTCTCCTCCATGTGTGCAGCCAATCTGTCAGGCCTGTTTTGAGGAGGAAGTGCAGGACTCCAACACTGAAGACTGGCTGCTTTAGACTGGCTTCTATAGACTGGTTTCTGCAGACTAGTCCTTATAGACTGGCTTCTATAGACTGGCTTCTGCAGACTAGTCCTTATAGACTGGCTTCTATAGACGGGCTTCTATAGACTGGTCCTTATAGACTGGCTTCTATAGACTGGCTTCTGCAGACTAGTCCTTATAGACAGGCTTCTATAGACTGGCTTCTGCAGACTAGTCCTTATAGACTGGCTTCTATAGACTGGCTTCTGCAGACTAGTCCTTATAGACTGGCTTCTGCAGACTGGCTTCTGCAGACTAGTCCTTATAGACTGGCTTCTATAGACTGGTTTCTATGGACTGGTTTCTATAGACTGGTTCCTATAGACTGGTTCCTATAGACTGTTTTTTATAGACTGGTCCATATAGACTGGTTTCTATAGACTGGTTCCTATAGACTGGTTTCTATAGACTGGTCCTTAAAGACTGGTTTCTATAGACTGGTTCCTATAGACTGGCTTCAATACTGGCAGGGATGGTCTATAGGGGCCACAGCATGTTGACGCATTGTAAGGTTTAGTACCAGATAAATATAACACATGCACACCCACACATGCACACAAACACGTGATTCAGAATCTCATCTTGGTAAATGTCAAGTTGCTGGTATTATCATTTGGCCCATATACAGTACAGTGTAGTTGACTTCAGGATTATAATAACGTGTACAGTACAGACCGGACATCTGTTTAGACAGCTTGACTTCAGACAGCCTGCATGCGCTTGACGGCTGAGGAGGAGTGAAGTGCACAACTTTTACCAAATGAACTGCAGGCTAATAAGCACATGCATCTTCTCCTCACCTCCTCTCGTCCTTCCATTTCCCCTCTTCTCTTCCATCCTCTCTGGTCCACTTCTCTTTTCTCAATTTCTGTTCTCTCATTTCATCTCCTCTTCTAGTGAAGAAACCCACCATGGGTGCCCCCTGTGGTGTCCATCCATCTGTTAGTGTGTAGATGTGTGTGTGCGTGTGTGTGTAGCTGTGAGTGTGTGTACTTTCCCTGCATGGTAATTTTGGGACACTTAGTAACCGTCTGGTAAAACACTCCACCCACTGAGAAACTATTTTGGTGGCACTGGCAAAGGGCCACTGTTGTGTGTGTGTGTATGTGTGTGTGTGAGTGTGTGTAAGTGTACTCCGTGTGTGTTTTATAATGATGAAAAAGGGTAACCATATTCATAATGTCACGCCAGTGTCGACAGATGACAGAAACTGAACAAACCTCTCAGATTAAGACTGATCATCTAAGGACGAACTGTTCAAGGTTGGCCGGCCTTAGAGGCTTTGTGGGCAAGTGGGTCAGCACACGGCACATGCAAAACCACACACACACACACACACACACACTCACACACACACACACACTGACACACAGACACTGATACAGACACACAGACATTGACAAATACACACACACACACGCACACACATACACAGCTGCTGTGCTGGGGTTAGCTGGTGTGGTAATCTCTTCAGCTCTAATGGTTTTAGAGAGGGCAGATCATGCTGAATACTACTGCCGCCTCTGGATTAAGGAATCTAACAAGCAAACCAGTGGAGGGGGACTGACTGTGTACATGTGTGGAGGTTTGTGTGTACTGCATGTGTGTGTGTCAGTGTGTGTGTGTCTGTGCCTGAATGTATGTATGTGTCACCGCCTGAATGTATGTGCGTATGTGTGTGTCTGCACTTGAATATGTGCATTTAGAGAAAGTGAAAATGGGCCAGCTTGTGTTAGACATGTGGACACAATCCAGAATGTGTGTCAGATCTATAGAGAGAATCCGTGAAGGAGGGAGAAGCTGAGAGAGAGAGAACCTCCTTGTACAGAGGAGCGAAAAGAGAGAAGGGGGGTGGAGAGAGAAGGGGGGGTGAGAGAGAAGGGGGGTGAGAGAGGGGGATATAATGCCACATAAAGTGTGGAGTATGAAAGATAAAAGCTTGGAAAAAATATAATGTGGATCAGATTGTCGGCATGTATATCTGTCTTTGACATAAAAACACACATGTAGCTTTGTATGGATCTTCATAAGCTTCTATGTGGAATTACAAAACACACCAGACAGGAATTATCCAGACCTCATTTTATGGAAATGTTTACTTCATCAAGTTCACAATATCAAGCCATCAAATAATAAATAATAAACGACAAATTGAGGACAAAAGCAACAAAGACAGGTTACTGTAGCTACCAAACATCAGAATGAGGCGGGTCTCTGAGGCGATGAGAAGAACAGAAACACAGCCTTCTTTTTTTCTTTTTTAATAACGTTCAAAATATGAGCACAGGACAGTCATGCTGGCACAGCTTGTTGGACATTATGTACATTTTCTAATGAAGAGAATCTTCTCTCAGCGTTGCATCCATTCACTGCTCTGTTGATTGAGGGGGGGGGGGGGATTTGAGAGAAATGTGTTGCTGCGGTAGAGGGCTGAGGGGTATAAGAGGGGGGGGGTAATTGGGAGGGTTGTTTTGTCTGTTCCTAGGGAGGCTAAAGGCACAGGGGGTCCACAGAGCAGCACACGTGTGCGTTCTGCAGAAAGAGAAGAGGAAAGAGAGAGAGAGAGAGAGAGAGAGAGAGAGAGAGAGAGAGAGAGAGAGAGAGAGGGAGAAAGGGTGTGTAAGTGGAGATGGGAAAGTGCCATCACAAAGCAGGGAGCTTTTAAGGTGTGTGTTTCTAACCTTGGACAGACATAGCGCTGCAGTATCTGAGGAAGATTGATTCCTATTCAAATGACTTAGTGCCAAAGGCTTTTTTTTAAAGCTTTGTGTGGTGCGTGTGTTTATGTGTGTGCTTGTGTGGTGTGTGTGTTTATGTCCGTGTCTATGCATCCATGCTTATGTGTGTGAGAGTACATGTGTGTGTGTGTGTCTATGTGACCATGTATCTCTGTCTGTCTGTATGTGTGTGTGTGTGAGATGGGCTGCGTGTGTATGCGCCCATGTACCTGCGCCTAAGTGTGTGGGCAAGATTGTGTGTGTGTCTCACCTTGCACTGACAGAGCGTACACTCCGAGCCGTGTTTGGTCCAGGTGGCGCCGCTGTAGCGCGTCAGCCCGCTCTCGTCCACGCAGGAGGACGTGATGTCGTTGAGGGCGTCGGCCTGGCAGGGGTCGGAGACGCAGCGCGGGCAGCACTCCCCCTCGGGCACCAGGGAGAACTCACAGCCCCCGACGGGCTCGCACGGCACGGGCCAACAATCCACCTGGCCTTGCTAGGACAGGACAGGACAGGACCAGGGTGGGTCAGGACAGGACAGGACCAGGGTGGGTCAGGACAGTGGGCTTCAGTACACTGGACAGGCGTGAATTTAAGGTTTCCAGATGTTTTGTTCTGCTTGTGTCATCCCCCGAAATCACACACTAAACACTGGAGCAGTCCCAGCCTATCAGACACAGCCCCACAGAGGATCCAGACACATCCCTGTCCTGTCTGGTACACTGGCACAGAGATAGATAGCAGCAAGACTGGGTGTCCTGGAGGCTTTCTGAAGCAGCAGCTTTCTCTGGTCGTGGCCGGGCGTGAGTGTCAGCGCTCACGGTCTCTGGAGACCTTCATGACAGGAACCTACTCACCAAGATCACTTATCAACATGAGGGGATTGGAGAATGGGAGGACTCCCACCACATGCACTCCATCATCCCCGCTCTGTCTCTCTCTGTGTCTCAAAGCTTTGGAAGCATCAAGCTGTTTAGCCTGTTGTGATGCCAACTGCTCTATTTTAAAACAATAACCACTTACTAACCATATGTCTCAGAGAGAGAGAGAGAGAGCAAGAGAGAGAGCAAGAGAGAGAGCAAGAGAGAGGGAAAGAGAGAGAGAGAGAGAGAGAGAGAGAGAGAGAGAGAGAGAGAGAGAGAGAAAAGGAAGAATTAACTACCATGTGTTGGCTCATTTTCAGTTCAAATTTGTGAACAGTCAAGACCCCAGCACACACAACTGCATATCTCAAACAAACGAACACATACACTAACACATACACACACACACACACACACACACTGGGATTCACCATGCACTGGCACTGCTGGCAGTGGTCCACCCAGGTGTCCCCGTTGCTGTAAGTGAGCAGGCCGTTCTGCTGGACACAGTGAGGGCTGAGGCGCGGGTCACACTCCGGGCAGCACAGCAGGTCAGCAGAGGGGCTGTCACAGTCACACACCATCCTCCTGCACAGCACATGGCCAGCCTGGGGGAGGCAGGAGGGGAGAGGAGGAGGGGAGGGGAAGGGAGAAGGGGGAGGGGGGTAAAGAGAGGGAAGGGAAGAGAGGAGGGAGTAAGGGAGGGGGGAGCGAGAGGGAAGAAAGGATACCCGTTTAATTCAGGCTCATGAACTGGTCGAAAACAAAAGAACACTCCATCTCCCAGGATCCTCCAATTCCTCACCTGGCAGGAACAGACGGAGCACCTGTCCTCCTCCAGCACCCAGATCTGCCCGTTGTGTTTGACCTTGTCGTCGTGGTGACAGTCCCCGGAGCAGTTCCGGCCGTGTGGACAGTGGCAGTCGTAGCCTCCGTCCACGTTGAAGCACACGGTGTCGTTGGCACAGCTGTGTCTGCCTGTGTCACACTCGTCAATGTCTGGAGAGAGAGGCAGGAAGCTTTGGTTACACACACCCTATAACACACACCCTATAACACACACCCACACCCTAACACCCACCCACACCCTAACGCACACCCTAACACACACCCTAACACACACCCACACCCTAACACACACCCTAACACGCACCCTAACACACACCCACATTCTAACACACACCCTAACACACACCCTAACACTAACCATGTCAAGCGTATATATAGGTTTTAACCTTTATTCATGTCGAAACAAGATCATCAGTGGAAGTTTTTACCTTCACAGGAGTCCCCATTGGTTGAGAACATTCCGTTGTCATGGTAGCCATCGCGACATTCACAGTGGTACCAGCCAGGCAAGTTGACACAGGTGGCTCTACTGTCACACTCAACGAACCCCTCCAAACACTCATCAATGTCTGGATCCAAAAAGAAGGATGGTTTCACACAGGTAGAAACGCTTGTTTGTTCTATCCATGTCATCTGTATTTCTTAATAAGAATTTCCCAGTCAGTTTAGATAGATTGAGATTACAGATGCTCAGACAAGCAAACACCACACTGATGAGAGTGTGTGTGTGTGTGTGTCAGGAGTGATGAGAGTGTGGGGGTGGCATTAATAATGTAGTCCACCTCTCTTCCTCGCACACACACACACACACTCACAGAAACACACACACACACACTCACAGAAACACACACACACAGACACACTCTACACACACACATTCACACACCCTTCCCCCCTAACTCGGAGTGTGCACTGGCATTTGAGGAGGTGTGTGTGAAAGCATTAGCTCCTCCCTCGGCCTCCTGGGAAATATTGATGTGGTGTGTATTCAGGGCCTCTGTCTGCACAGCACTGTGTGTAATCTGTCTCAAAATGTCAGGCTGAACACACACACACACATACACAAACATACAGTACTAACACACACACACACACACATGTAACCAGTTCAACAGGCGCCTACAGAAATGGAAGTCCTGAGAAATGTATGAATGACAAGAATTTGGTCCTATGATAGCCAGACAGGCCATTTCCTCCTCCAATCAGCACAAAGTTTAGGAGGCAGTGTTTCTGTGCTAACAAACCTACCCTCACCCACCCAGAGACTGCTGCCATGGATACTGGGGTGGGTTTTAGCGTTCAGAGTAAACTGTTTCATGTTTTTTTATGTATTGAGACTCTAGAATAGTTGTTCTCCAGCTGGCCTTTGAGAACTCATCTTAGGGTCAGGCAGCTGACAGCTTGACCTCCTAAAAAGAAGCTGAAATGGAGGTGAAGAGCAATTAGCATGTTGAATATGTAAGCCGGAGGGAGCTCATACATATGCAATGGTTCTGTGAGCACGGAAACAATCTGAAGATTCCGACACTTTCAGTTTGTCTTCTGTTGTTTCATCTCTCCTCTCCTTTCCTCTTCTCTCTCCTCTCCTCATCTTTATGCTTTTCCTCTCCTCTCCTCTCTTGTCTTCTCTTCTCCTTCCCTCCTCTCTTCTCTTCTCCTCTCCTCCTCTCTTCTCTTCTCCTCTTCTCCTCTTCCACCTTCTCCTCTTCTCTTCTCTCCTCTCTCATCTTTTCTCTTTTCTCCTTTCTTCGTTTCCATCATGCATCCTTTGAAGTCAGTGCAGCCTTTATTGTGTCATTGGCCTGTCGCTCAGCAACACTGCGATTCACAACTTCAGAAGGTCAATACAAGAACACGGTGGGAAGCTAATCTGTCGACCAGTCCAAAGACACGCCTTCTTTGCGGTATTCAGGTTTCTTCTCTTTCTCTCTTTTTTTGCTCTCGTTCTCTTTAGTTCCTCATCTCTCTCTCTCTCTCTCTCTCTCTCTCTCTCTCTCTCTCTCTCTCTCTCTCTCTCTCTCTCTCTCTCTCTCTCTCTCTCTCTGACTTTCTTTTCTCTCTCTCTTACTTGTTCATTCTCCATTGTTTTCTCTATCCCTCTTTCAATCCCTCTCTTTTTCTCCCTTTATCTTCTCTCTGACTGTTTCACTGACTGAGCAGTGTGGTATTTTAGCGATGTTACTCTTCCCGTACTGGAGGTGGGACCTGGCCTGTGTATCTGTCTCACACCTCCTCCCAGTGAAGCCCAGCTGTACCTGTCTCACACCTCCTCCCAGTGAAGCCCAGCTGTACCTGTCTCACACCTCCTCCCAGTGAAGCCCAGCTGTACCTGTCTCACACCTCCTCCCAGTGAAGCCCAGCTGGCAGGAGCAGGAGTCCAGCGACACACAGGACCCTCCGTTCTGGCACAAACCTTCACACAATGCTGGGGACGAGACACATAATAAAAATTGCACTGCTGGCTTCTTCTATTAGTGTAGTCTGTGTGTGTGTGTGTGTGCTCTCACCTGTGCAGACAGTTCCGTTGCCGTGGTAGCCAGGTTTGCAGGTGCAGCTGTGGCCCCCCACAGTGTTGAAACAGATGGCATTCTCAGCACAGCTGTGGAGGCCACCCTCACACTCATCCTCCTCTGGAAGCAGGACCGCAGCGTTAGCACACACACACACACTCACACACACTCACACACACACACTCACACACACTCACACACACACACACACTCACACACACACACACACTCACACACACTCACACACACACACACACTCACACACTCACACACTCACACACGCACACTCACACTCACACTCACACACACACACACTCAGGTTAGCACACACACACTCACACACACACACACTCACACACACACACCCACACACACTCACACTCACACTCACACACGCACACACACTCTCACACACACACTCAGGTTAGCACACACACACTCACATACACACATGCATTCACAGACCTCCTGTGGTGCTCTCTCAGGGTCCCCTGGGTGATTGCTGTAACACTAACTAACTCCCACACTCATTAAAACAGCTGGCCAGCGTGACAAACCTCTCGTGCAAGGAGAGTCTGTGGCATTATAGACAACAAAAAGATCTCTGAGGTGGGGGAAGGGGAAAGGGGGGAGGGGAAAGGGGGGAGGAGAGAGGTGTGGGGGGACTGCTGCAGTGGATGGCTTCCCAGTCTATCAGTAATTAATAATACGCTCCTCATGTGACAGGTTATTTGATTTTTTATTGGGATCATGAAGGTTGCCATTTATCCATACCATCTCTTCACCAGCTCATTACAATTAAGACATCCTAATTAAGTTTGACTTCATAGCTCACAGTTTATATGCTAATATTGTATATATTTTTTGTGTCATTATCACCCAGCCCTTAATGAGATTTGCAATTCAATATTTCGACAGACCAAGGATAATTACAGCGTGCTGTGATGTTCACATTACAAGTCTGTTACTTTAATCACGGTGAAAGTTCTCGCATAGAAGCCAGAAGGCCACTTTGTGTTTTTATTTCCTTTTGCTCTGACTCACGGTACAGGAAATAGGGAAACGCATTCAGCCACGAGTTGGATTTTATAAACACAAATGAATATTGCCTGTGCATTCAGGCTGAAATATTAATCGTGTTGGGTGAGTGATAAGACAAATAAATAATTTCTATGCTAATGTTTCCTTGCTTCTAGGATGATATAATCGCTCTTCCAACCACAGTCTGAGCTGTAACGACACGATAAGAAAGGGATGATAAGTAGCTCATATCATTAAAGCTTGGCCGTCAATCGTAACGTGTTGCGCTGAAGGTTTTTCATTAAGGGTCGGTCTGAGAGGAGACGAGGAGAGGAGGAGAGAGGAGGAAGAGGAGAGGCGAGGAGGAGTGTAAACAAAATGTGTTTCCTCCTCCAGGACCACATCTCCTTCTACGTACTTTCTCTCCTCTTCTCCTCCACTTTATCCATCTTCCCTGCTTGTTTACATCTCCATCTGTCCTTGGTTATGTCTCTCTCTCCCTCTCTCACTACTTCACCAACACTCCAACACGTGTCTCCCTCCACTGTGGTGTGTGTCCATGCTTAGACGGTAAACTAAGAGCTGTCATTGAACTACAGTTTGAAAGGCCAACATGTTCAGAAACTGTTTGAGAGGTCTAACCTGCCCTGTGAAAGGTCAGACAGCTTATCTAGAATCAATACCAACCCCCTCCAACCACAAGTTCCAGCTCAGGTAGTGGGGGCGGGGGGGGGGGGGGGGGGGGGCACAGTGGTATGTGGTGTGTGTGCGTGCGTGTGTGTGTCTGTAGGCGTGTGGGTTTGTGTCGTTTATGTGCGTGTGTGTGGGAGTGAGAACGTGCGTGTTGTGTGTGTGTGCGTGTGACGCTTACCTGTGCAGGAGTAGTCGTCTATGCGGATGTACCCAGCCAGGCAGATGCACATGAAGGACCCAGGGGTGTTAGTGCACACTGTGTTCTCCCTGCAGTAGTGCTTACCCTCCGCACACTCATCGATATCTACAGGAACCACAGGACAAGCTCAATTATGCTTAGAGAACACCGTGGAACCTGCTGGAACCAAACGGGTTTCTGCCGTGATAGAACGTCATTGTGTTTGTGATGGGATTCGTTGTGTTCCATTTTAAAATTAGATATATTTATTCCTATCTTTTCACAGAGGGTTTCCCTACGAGGACTGAGCACTGCTGTCTCTTTCTATCCAACTCTCTGGTTCTTTCTCCATTTCCAAAATGAGCACCCATTTCTGTCTTATTTCTTTATTTATCTTTATTTCTTTCCCATCTCTCTCTCGTATTCGCTGTCGCTCTCTATCTCATATTCTCTTCCTCTCTCTCTCTGTCTTTCTCTAGCTCGTCTTCTCTGTCTCTTCTGCTTTCCCTTCTCTCTCTCTTATTCTCTCTCGCCTTCTTTCCTTATCTCTCTCTCTCCCCTTCAAGCTCCCACAGCCCCATCATCTCCTCATGTCTGAGTCTCCAGCCTTCAGCAGGGAAGACAGTTCTCCAGGAGCTCCACAACTCCAGGCTGCTGCAGTGTTTTATTCATGGTGAGGGAGCATGGAGACAGAGAGACATCATCCTCAGTTCAGGGCATGGAGATCCCTACTTGCATCAGTAGTCTGCATCACTCAGAACTCTCCAACCCTGCTTTGGCTCATCGTAAACTCACCAGTATGAATAAATTATATCCGCTGAGAACAGTTAACATTGTGGAAGACAAACAATGAAAACATGGGCAGACTACAGTACAAACATGGGGGCTACAAAGCAGGGCAACACTAACACAAGACATATCAAACACAGAACTAGACTTTCATCAGTCTGCTTGCAGTAATAGAATACTTTTTGACAACAAAGTTAATGTCTATTTCAAACAGTGTATTTAAAATGTCGTTGTTACTTTGTTCTTTCTTTCTTTCTTCTCTATCTCTCTCTCTCTCTCTCCACCTCTTTCTCTCCATCTCTCTCTGTCTTTGTCTTTCTCTCTCATCCTCTGTCTCTCTCTCTCTCTCTCTCTCTCTCTCTCTGTCTCTCTCTCTCTCCACCTCTTTCTCTCCACCTCTCTCTGTCTCTGTCTTTCTCTCTCACCCTCTGTCTCTCTCTCTCTTTTGCTTTTGTCTCTCTCTCTTTTGTCTTTGTCTCTCTCTTTTGTCTCTCTCTCTTTTGTCTCTTTCTCTGTCTCTCTCTGTCTCTCTCTCTCTCTCTCTCTCTCTCTCTCTCATTCTCTCTTTCTTTCTCCCCGTCTGTCTGTCTGTCTGTCTGTCTGTCTGTCTGTCTATGTGCTGCTGGAGCGAGGATAATGAAAGGCTCTTCTAAGAGGGCTTCTGAGGAGGGGAGGCCCAGCAGGCTCTGTCTGTCCCAGATGAGAGGAGTCCGTCTGCAGATCCAGTCTGATGCGGCTGTCTGACAAGCCTTCTGAGAAGCAGAGGCTTCACAACCAATCAGCCTGCATGTGTGTGTGTGTGCGTGCGGATGTCTGCACGTCCGTCCGTCTGCCAGCATGTGCATGCAATTGTTTTAGCCTCGTGCTTGTTTGACGTGCGTGTGCTTGTGTGTTCGTCATGGCGTGGTGCGAGTGTTACCATGGCAGTAGGCGCTGTCATCCCTGAGGGTGCGGTAGCCGTTGTTACAGCTGCAGCAGGCTCCAGCCTCCAGGTTCACACACTCAGAGTTCTCCACACAGATGCTGCTGCGGCCCTCCCCGCAGAAGTCATGACCTGAGCCAGGAGAGGAACGCTGGGTACATCACACAGCAGAGGCTCCTGCACGGGGGCTGGCATACACTGGGCGCTGAGGGACCCCGCTGCTTAAACTGACTCTTTCATATCCATACCAGCCCCAGGGATCTCTTTTTCATGCCCGGTGGGGCAGGATGAAGCTGTGTGTGTGTGTGTGTGTCCTACCTCTGCAGACCTTGCAGCACCTGTCGGTCAGGGTGATCTGCTCAGATTCGGGACAGTCCAGCTCTGGACAGGGGGCTTCTTCCACTCTCCTCATGGAACGAGCCTGAGCACACACACACACACACACGTCCGGGAACACACACAGCACACAGCTCAGAACACCTGCAAGGCTAAAACACACACGTCGGCACAACTAATTGTGTGTGTGTTTGTCTAAACTCAGCATCATGTACAACCGGACTGAACAGTGTGTGTACGCACCTGGCACTCAAACAGCAAGCAGTTTCCTGCAGAGTCTCTCACACTCCTTCTATCCCCTTCAACGTAGACCCTGCCTCTGAACAGACACACAGCTGCACACACACAGACACACACACACACACACACACACACACAGACACACACAGACACACACACTCTTGTGTGTTAGCTGGATACATGGGGTCAAGGTTTGCACATCAAGGATTTCTCCTGTTGTTTCTCTTTCATTCCCGAGAGTTCCACACAGTAGTTATCTAGCAGGGGCTTTGAAGAACAGCCTTGAAATCAGGCCTGCCTATGGATGGCGAAGGTATCCTAGCAACGCAGACATGTGGTCAGTTGTCAAGCAATTGCGGTCTCTGATTGTGTGCATACTCTTCACACGGTGTAATGGACAGAACAGAGGGAAAGATAGAAAGAAAGAGAAAGAACAGTAAAGGAGAGGGAGAGCAAAGAAGAGAGAGAGACAGGGAGAGAGAAGGAAGGAAGGAAAATGAAAGAAAGAGTGAGTGAGTATCAGAGTGTGAGAGAGTGGGTGGTGGGGTAGGGAAGGAGGGATACCATGTCAGGCTGGTTCTCTACTCACGCTGGCACTCCTTGCAGCAGGCACCGGGGACGTAGGAGGGGGCGGAGTCTGGAGGACACTCAGGAGGGGGGCAGGAGATGGGCTGACACTGGACAGTACCATTCTGTGGGGAGTGTGTTTGTGGGGGGGGGGGGGAGAATAGACGCATGCGTTAAAAAACATTTCACTAAAGATTGGATTGTCTGATTCCAGCTTGAGTTTGATTCCCAACTTGCATGTGACCGGATGTTTATGGAGACTGGATGAGTGTTATGACTCATTGGAGAAACTTCAGAGACTGGGCGGATGTTGGGACTGGTTAGGTATTGGGACTGGTTGGGTGACTGGTTTAGAGAGCGGTGTGTTAGCCCACCGAGCAGGAGCAGTTGGTGCATCCATCGGTCCAGCCCTCGTCCTCCCTGTAGAGAACTCCGCTGCGGGAGCAGCTCTTCTCACAGTAGCAGCCGTCCAGGCCTCGCATCTTCTCCTCTGCATGGGACAGCTGGACACACCCGTCACACCCCAGAAAGACAGGGTCAGTGATGTCTGTGTGTGCATGTGTGTGTGCATGTGTGTGAGGGGGGTCGGGGGTCTGCTCTCCAGAAGGTAGGCATCTAGGTGTATCTTCTAGGTAAGTACCCAGGTAAATGAAGGTGTATCTTCTAGGTAAGTACCCAGGTGAATGAAGGTGTATCTTCTAGGTAAGTACCCAGGTGAATGAAGGTGTATCTTCTAGGTAAGTACCCAGGTGAATGAAGGTGTGTTTTCTAGGTAAGTACCCAGGTGAATGAAGGTGTGTTTTCTAGGTAAGTATCCAGGGGAATGAAGGTGTCTGCTGGGTGTGTGTGTGTACCTTGCTGGTGGTCTTGGCAAGCACATCTTGCAGCTCCATGATCCTCTGGACCAGGCCGTGGAAGTCATTACAGGTCGGGCAAGCTGAGGCCAAACATGGGCACGGTTAGGCAGAACAGCACATGGTTAACGACACACAACACGGTTTGTGTCCTGCGAAGAATGTCTTACTGCTGTTGAGGTCTGGACACTGGGAGAGGTATCCCTCAGGGGAAACCATCAGCATGACGTCCTGCATTATACCCTGGAGAGAGGGAGAGAGAGGGAGGGACAGGGAGGGAGCGAGTGGGAGCGAGAGGGAGAGAGGGAGAAAGAGGGAGGGAGGGAGAGAGACAGTGTGTGTCTACTGTGGGCAGGTCTGATGAGTGAAGCTTATGAGAAGCTAGCGACGCTGCTACCTGAACTAGCCATGTGTGTCGGCGACATGACAGACCCAGCAGAGTGAAACTGAAATGTGATAAGATCGTGTGAGGCTTCGCTCTGCCCAGACAGACTCTACACACACACACACACACACATACAGTACCCACAGACACACAGACACACAGGTACACACCCAAGCACACATGCATGCACACATCCACACACCACACACACCACGCACACACTCAAAGGCATATCTGTATTACCTTGAAGTACCCATGAGCCTTGTTCCTCTGTCCTATCCAGACCGAGCTCCCAGAGGGGATATCCACAGACAGGGCCTCGATAGTCCTCTCATAGATCCTGCAGGATGGAAACAAAGAGAAATGGATCCACACCCCAATTCATACACCCTCCATCCCTTCACCCCACGACTGCCCATGCCACACCCCTCCAATCTATCCCTCTACACCACTCCCTTGTCCACTCCCAACCCTCCAAACTCTATCCATGGTTCCATTCTCCATACCCCCCCCCCAGCCTTCCATCAACCGCATCTCCACCTCTCCACCCTTCAAATTCTCCCCCACCTGTTGCAGTCGACGTGCAGCACCAGGTGAGTGGCGCTGACTGCCAGGGACAGCTTGTGCCAGCGGCCCGCTGCCAGCGCGTAGGGGAAGGTTTCAGTGCGGGCCTGCTGCTCGTGGGTGAGGTAGTGAAGACGGATCTCACTCCTCTGCCCACTGACCTCCAGCTCCAGGTACCTTCAGAAGGGACACATCGATTGATTGATTGATTGATTAATGGATGGATTGACTGATTTATTGGTGGATTTATTGGTGGATGTATTGATTTATTGTTGGATTGATTGCTTGATTGCTTGATTAATTGATCGATTGATTGATTGATTGATTGACTGATTAATCGATTGGTGGACTGATTGATTCGGGGATTTATTTATATGGTTTATTAGATTTATTTGTTCAGTTCTCCATTCAGAGGTAAGTGTATGAACCAAGTTTAATCAGTTGAAAGATACAGCAAGTTGCAGTATATTTAACATGAAGTCTATTTACGTAATGAGTGGGTGTGAAAATACAACCATAAAAACAGCAGCCTGCTTAATGGAAAGCTTACTGCAAATGTGAGAAGCACTTCCAGAATGTGGAAATGCTCAATAACTGAGATTGTGAGAGAGTGAGAGACTGCGAATGTCAGTGAGAGAAAGTGTGACAGAATGAAAGTGTAAGAGAATGAAAGTGTAACAGAATGAATGTAGCTGTGATTCCAGACGGGGATTTCCCGAGATAAGCCGTGGGTCTGTGTTCTGAGGACCACAGGAAGGACTGAACTGAGAGGACTGAACTGAGAGGACTGAACTGAGAGGTGGAAAAAGGATAGACAACAGAGGAGAAACTGAGGACACTGCAGATATGAGATGGAGTGATAGATGAGTAATGAGACTAAATATAGATAGAAAGAGGCTGCTTGGCAAATTCTGAAGGGCTTTCTTGAGGATTATTTTTTGGATATCGGGATTAAGATTGTTGGATGAGGAAAAATGAAAAATGCTATAATGAAAGTAAGACTGAATGGTAATCTTTTCTTGGGTGAAACCGGACATGAACATTACACATCTTCAGACAGTAAATGCAACTGTAATTATAGAATAATGTAATGTGAACATTACCTGCTTTAAACATTGAGCAAGCATAACAGGATGTGGCTATTACTGATAACATGTGGCAAGTCTCATTAATTGCACAGGCATGGCACGATGTTTCGAAAATAAATCTTGTTATGTCTAGGTTTAGTAATCATATAAAATTTGATTTAGTCAGAACCATTCATATAACTTGTAATATTGTGGATGGCAGGGGTTAACCTCCAGCCCTAGGTATGCTAGTTATGCTGGGTATGCTAGGTATGCTGGGTTTGCTAGGTATGCTGGGTATGCTAGGTATGCTGGGTATGCTAGGTATGCTGGGTATGCTAGGTATGCTGGGTATGCTGGGTATGCCGGGTATGCTAGGTATGCTGGGTATGCTGGGTATGCTAGGTATGCTAGGTATGCTAGGTATGCTAGGTATGCTAGGTATGCCGGGTATTCTAGGTATGCTAGGTATGCTGGGTATGCTAGGTATGCTGGGTATGCTAGGTATGCTGGGTATGCTGGGTATGCCGGGTATGCTAGGTATGCTGGGTATGCTGGGTATGCTAGGTATGCTAGGTATGCTAGGTATGCTAGGTATGCTAGGTATGCCGGGTATTCTAGGTATGCTGGGTATTCTAGGTATGCTGGCTATGCTAGGTATGCCGGGTATGCTAGGTATGCTGGGTATGCTGGGTATGCCGGGTATGCTAGGTATGCTGGGTATGCTGGGTAGGCTAGGTATGCTAGGTATGCTAGGTATGCAGGGTATGCCGGGTATGCTAGGTATGCTGGGAATGCTAGGTATGCTGGCTATGCTAGGTATGCTAGGTTTGCTGGGTATGGAAAGGGAAGTCTTACTTCTGCACTCCGTTGTGTATGGAGAGGAGGACTCCAGAGTTGAGTGTGTCCTGCTTGAAGGTGACCAGCACACTGAACTCTGACCTCTTTCTCAGCTTGGCCACGATCTGTGCAGCCACACCCCCCTGAGCGCGTACATTTCTCCAGGAGTCTGAGGAACCACAGAAGAGCAGGTAAACGACAGTCAAACTCTGTAAACGAACGACGGGGCCAAACACAGTGGAACGGATCAACACCCTATCACACAGCAGGGACTCGGGAGAACAACACTAGACCATTTTAAATGTTTACAAATGTTTTTTGAAGCTTTACTTGTGTTATGAGTAGCCCACCCAGATCCTCAAAAAGACCGTTAGAGAGAGAGGGAGATGAGAGAGTGACAGAGGATGTGAGCAGGGTACAAGCAGGCGAGAGGGAGAGATCAAGTGAGGGAGTGTGACAGGGGCCTCAGAGTGAGGCTAACTCTCTGATCTCTAGCTGTCTGTTGTATTCCCAATGGAGCCCCCCCCCACCATCTCTTTATCCTTCAAAACCCTCCCTCCATCCAATCACATTGCTCCATTCCTCTCCCTGTTCTCTCCCTCCCTCCTCTCTCTGTATTGCACAGACGCCTCTGCTGCTTTAATGGAGGCATCAATAAATGATGAAGTTTCTCATCACATCAAAGACTTCCTTTTTAGCCACAAGGGCTGCACGCACGTAGCCATGACATCCTCTTTGTGCTACCGCCAGCCACACGCCTTGTCCGCACGAACACGTGTGTTCCAGCTGGAGAGGAGAATCTAGCGCCCCGACACAGGGAGCGATCGAAGTTCCTTTCTCTAACAGGAACACGAGGGCATTGAGGAACACGAAGGAGCCGTGTGGAACATGGACACACACCTACACACAGACACTGAAAACCACAAACAAGCACACAGTACGCCGACACCCCCACACACACTGTCCTTCAGCCTGGCCATAGTGAAATACTAGTCTCAGAGATCGAAAAGTAAGACATGGAAGGAGACAGAGAAAGGACAGAAGAAAAAAAGGAGAGACTGCATGTCCTACACTGTTCCAGCACCATCTGTCAATCACTCACGGAGTGTCAACTGTCCATCTGGGTTGATGGAGTTTCTGACAACCCACAGATGATTACACCCACCCTCATCACATTATAACACCTCCCTCACTAAGTGCCAGTATCTATGTCTGAAGTCTGGCATTCAGCACATTTTCCAGAACACTGTAAAAAAAAAAAAACAGATCCGCACAGGAGCGATCGAACAGCATTGTGTCTTCGTGAGGAGTGATTGACACAGAGACTAAACCAGCAGACTGCAGGCAGACGTTCACGAGAAAACCACCCCCCCCCCCTCTCCTGCGCCCCTCACCCTCTCCTCCCCCAGATTCTGTTTACAGGTCTTCCGTAGCTTCTCGTTATTATTGACCCACAGACAGGCGCTGGCGCCATTAGGGAGCCAATCAGCTCCTCCAGCACAGCAGGCCTAAAAATAAGCACTTAGCAACCGCAGACCCTGCATAGAGGTCACATGCACAAAGCAGAAGGATCAGCCGGCTACGCAACGCTTTGCGCTTTTTCTGCAGTTTAATTCAAGCCTATGTCGCTGGCTGGAATACCATCTCTGCCGCCTGTTTAACCGGGGGTCACAGATCACAGCACTGATAACATCCATCTTGTTGCCTCTGTTATTAAGACACAAAGTAATCCAGTTTCATCCCAGCATTGTCTTAACCCGTTTTGGCTCTGTGTTCAGACCTCAAATCAGATGTAGGGAACCAACTGACCATCTGACTAATGGATACACACAGCCGGCTCACAAGCCTCAGTACTGGCATTCAACACACACACGCGCAGAGACAGGGGCCGTAAGCTAACTGGCCGACGCACTCAGCCCAGTGTGACTGATAAGGAGATCCAACCCAGGTCAAAGACAAATACAGTGCCAGCCAAGTCAGACCACTAAATCAGGTCCTTATTCCTCCATCACATCTCTATCAATCCTCTCACCTACGCCCATCCCCACCCACCCACACACAATCCACACCTCCATTGCTGTTCTCTAATCTGTCCCATCCTGTCCTCCATCCCCTTCCATCATCTCCCCCTCTGCTGGCTCTGGGTATCCTCTGCGTCTCGGTTGGGTATTGGCATGAGAGAGGCGAAATGCAATCTCTGTGTGTTGCTGAGGGATTGAACACCATGTCGGGCTGTCTGTAATCCTGCTGATTCTGGGAAAGGGAGAAGATCAATGCATCGCTCCAGTGTTTGGAGTTGCGCCCACCTGTTTTAATCAGGACTGACACAGGCCTCTGTGCCCTGGATCCCAGCACAGCTGAGTGCTAGGATACAGGGAAACACAATCTGTTTGTGTCTTATGGACCTGCACAGTAACCTCTCCTGTCCTTCAAGGCATGACACAGAATCACCCAGAACCCCCCCCCCCCACACACACACACACACACACACAATCCCCATCACCGCCCCCACCCCCCTCCTCCACATACACCCTTCAGGAGTTTCAGTTTTGGGAAGATTTTACTTTCCTGCTTCTCTTTCTGTTTGTTCCCTGAGCGCTGACTATAGGAGACCAAAGCCCATTTTTGTAATGAATTTCATTGCAATTCAGTTCAAAGTGGTGGGTTTCCTGGCTGTGATGTCATGGGACTTGTTCATGGAGGCTAGAGGTCATGTCAGGGAGTCAGACAGGGTGGATTAGATGGCTGTTTTAGATGTTTGGTTGATCCATTTTGTGAGAGGGATTAATATCATTTTCCAAATTGAACGAGTGGAATGGTTGTCAATCAGCTTGTTTACTGATGTTTTGCACCTATGTATTACTTTTTTTTTGCTTTAGCAATGCTCTTCAACAGGTACCAAGAGTAAGATGCAGATTTTACTCAACTGCATATCATTCAAATATTATCTACCACAGAGAAAGACTATTATAAGTAGTCAACCAAGACGGCGAGCGATAGTGAAACAGCTGTCAGTCGATCTTACCCTCGAACAGGAAGGCTTTGCTTCCGTTGTTTAAACCGTCGACTTGTAAAACTCCGGCATAGGACTCTCCGAGTTTCAGCTCATCCAGGAGGTTGACGTGGAGGGAGTCAAGCGCCAAGCTCCACACTGCAGAGTCAAACACAGAGAAGTGAATTAGCACCTTGGACAGCGACAGGTTATGAACAACTGCAACTCAAAAAGTTCGCATTGCTTTTATGCCACACTGGCATCACACTGATTACCACCATATTCGTGGTATTCATTGATGAAGGTTATAACATGAAATTCATGACTCCCATAGCGATTGTTATCTCTACAAGTTATCAACGAAAAGCGAAATGTCATTTGTTTTATTCGATACCACGTGCACCATATCAAATCGCTTACCCGAGAAGAGAAATATGCAGTGTAAGAAATAAAGTTTCACTCGTCCCATTGTGAGTTTTATCAGCCACCCAACGACAGAGCCCTAGAGATCCATGCTTTAGCTTCCACTTCCAATATACTGGTGTCGCTGCTGTTGATATTCCGTCGTCCGAACGCGTCTCACAATAAACCCAGAAAGCGCCAATAACATCAAATATCTGAGGCATGCATACTCGAAGCCTCAGAGGCGAAAGCGAGAGAACTGTGTTGTGTGCAGCTTCCGAAATTAGAATTGCCCTTTAATAAGCCTGTGGAACGTGTAAAGGTGCAGCCGCATCATCCGCGCTGTGAGGGCGAGAAAGGAGTGGGAAGGTGTGGGACTTCGGTCACAGGATGGAGGATTGTCTCTTTGCTCCAGTTTGGAAGAGCTGGGTAAAGCCATCTGCGTCTGCCCCCTTGTGGTGGATCCAGACGGTATATGAAACTGTACTTTCTGAAGTCAGTTCAGTAGTTTGATTTTACAGAAACAGGATCAAATAGCGTTAAACTAGAACGACCATTGTTTTATACTGGGTGACCAAACACACAAATCTAGAAAAAGTCAAGAAAGCAGGTTTCTAGAATTTGATTGAGTGAAAAGATTTTTTGATGTCGATTCATTTCTTGGCATGACAAAATACCGAAACCTGCCTATGAAATGCACCCCCTTGTAACTTCTGGTCTGTATATATCCCAGCATCAAATGGTAGATAATGTACATTGAGGGAACTGGTAACCAGAGTAACATGAATGTGGACCTTTCCTAGACAGATTTAACAGGGGGTGCGTTTCTTGGCAAGACACAATACATCAGCTGCTAACTCTAAGAAAAGTGCCAAATGCGTGAAACTTACTCTGGTTACTTATCCTAGAGCCAGTCAACTTATTGAGCATTCAAGCTCTTCAGTGCATATATACTATACTGTATAAAGCCCATATGTGGAGATACACAGGTTGACTGTGGCTCAGTTTAATCTATGCCTGTTATGACTCCCCTGAGAGCCGCGCATTGTTGTCCCCGGAGTCACATGTCACATGCGACCTTGAGAAGCTATGCAGGAGGAGGGGGTTGCCGTGGAGACGCTCATTAGCATACGCCTCCAGGGTCAGGTGTCAACACTTATGGTCAGGTGACGGATGGCATTGGGAGCCAGCCAATCCCAAATCAGGTTTTGGAGGGGGCTGGTTGTTCACAACCCCCCCCCCCCCCCGTGAGGTGTTGGATCAGGAGTAGATGCTTCGATCCCAGACTAAGGCTTCAGCTCAGCAGGATAGATCAGAGGTAAGATCCACAGGGGGCAGAGGTTCCAACCTCTGCAGGTCAACCTTATGGTTAAATAGAAGGGGGAAGATCGGTAGGAGTGGAAAGAAATTGCCAAGACATTTGTTCTCACCTTGTCATCTATCCTGATGGCGGGCAATGCCAACATGTGTGGCGGAGGGGAGGGGGGGGGGGGGGGATAAGAGATAATTAGAATTTCCCAAAACAATCTGTTCTTCAGCATCACAGCACCCAGTATGAACTAAGCTCTACATCTGATGACTGCAGAGCCTAAGCAAACAGGGCATGCTTCCCTGAGGCAACATCCCAAGGGGAGCCATGGTTCTTGCATATTCATGTTGTACTAAATAAAATACAAATGTGTATAGATCTTTTTACATCTAATGTCACAGAAGGCTTCACAGATGTCCATGGAACTGCACCTAAACCAACCCAAATCCTCAAAGAAGACAAGGAAAATCTACTGGGAAAACTCAGAGATAAAATGGTGTAAACCCTGGGAGCACTTCAGAGAGGGGTCCATCCTCCAGAGATGGGTGTGACACAGAGAGGAGAAGACCACAGGTGGAATATTTACAGTTAACAATACAAATGGATGGCGAATACACAGAGTTCTGCATAAGTGCAGTGTTTGCTGTGTTCTGCATGACTCCACAGTCATTCACACTCATAGAATATGTGTGTGGATAGGGGAAGACTGGACGTGTTGAGAGCATGATCAGCTGGATCCAACATGTCTGTAGTTGGAACAACAGGCTAAGGTGTGAGATCCAACTAAGACTAGCCCCCCTGTACACCAGCCATAAATCACAGCACTCAGAATCACTCAATATACATCAACACACAAACATCCAGATTTCATTTAAGAGAAAGGAGTGGATGTGTTTCGGTGCATGTTTCCATGTGCGTGTATTGTGTGGGTGTACGTGTGTGTGACTGTGTGTGTATATGTGTGTGACTGTGTGTGTGTGTGTGACACACACATCTCCCTCTCCATCTCAGTAATTCTCTAATCATGCTGGAATGTCTGGGTGGACTGACCTGAGCGTTACCATGGTGAATAGATCCACCATCCTGGCTTGGCTTCTAGGGATCAATGAACCCACTGATCACCTGCTGGGATTTTTATTGATCCCGACTCCTTTCAATACACTGAGATAATTAATAAAGTTTCTTGTTCAACTTTAGATATTACATTGATTTGTCAATTATACCACAATATATTTATTTTTAGTAGATGTTAGTTTTTTTCTTCCCTGTCCATCCATGTCCCTTGGTAACTCACACATTAATAATATAATTTTGTCCCACAATGATTCTCACATTACAGTAAAACAAGGAATATTGCGGTATTATAGCGCCCTCTGCCTGCAGAAGGTTGTATGAACTGCATGCCATTGTGTGCACCTCCAGGCCCTCTGTTGTTCTGTTGTGCAGGTACAATGACTGGAAATAGCTTTGATAAACACACCTGACCCTTCATTAATGTGGTATTGTATGTCATCCGTACACCTCCACAAATCTGGCCACCAAACATTCCCAGAGACTAAATATTCACTGTGAATTGATTACATTGCCTATGAGGCCTGACAGCTGTAATAAACCTTACACTTACAGTTTTTGAGTAATACTGCCACCTAGGGGTTTGGGAGAACGTACAGCTCTTACAGTAACACGTAGTGCAGGTCAGACCAGTCCATCTGCCCTCCAAAATCCTGTGTCATGGAAAGTGATTCACCATGACACACACACACACACACACATACACACACATACATCGACTGTACATTCAACTGTACTCAGTCAGCTGAATAATGAAGCATGAGTCACTCCATGGATGACGCTCAAACCTATGCTTTGATGACAATGACGACTTAAATAATAATAGGGATGTCATATTTAAATTGATGGACGCATTTGGAGAATTTGTCTTTTGTATTTCATACCTTTGACAAAAAACAATTTACAGTGAAATGTTTAGTCCATTGATTGTATTTACAGGAACCCAAACCTAACAACAACTACCTATTAAAGAGTATTCTAGAGTAGAATCTAGTGATGACCAGTGTTCTAAAGACCACTGTTCTTAAAACCATGTTCTAATTACCAGTGTTCTAAGAACCAGTGTTCTAAAGATTTTAAGGAATGTTCTGTGGACCAATGTTCTGTACAACCAGAAATATAATGATCATATCATGTAAAATCATCTTTCTCTGAACAATTTTTTAACATGGGTTATTCTGTACCTGGACCTCTGTCAGATAAGGTAAATGCCAAGAACATGGTTTTCCACAGCCTGGACTTACCTAGACTGCCCGTTGGCTAATGTGGACCAGTCTGAACTGCCAGGACACCAAGTACCTCAGATCACCTGAGACAAAAACAGGTCAAGCATGAGACAGGCCGGGCTTGTCTGGGTGGTCACCATCCTCACATGCAGGGCTAGCAACGGCAGCTTAGCGAGCCCTAAAGATTTAGGAGGGCTGAATCTGAAGAGACGAGATGGAGACCTTCTGGTTGAAACGGTATTATCAGAGGAACAGAAAGAACCGAAAACATCAAGACTAGTTTGATCTGTATAGTTAGTTTAACCTACAGGGACTCCTTGGTTGTCATGCTGATAGACTTGAGACTGCAGCGACCCTCCGGTATGTGTGTATGTTATATCTCTGACGTCAGAAGGACATATAACGTCATCCGTTGTGAGATGAAATGTCAAGGAATGACAATGACAACACTGAAAAAAATTGCTAAAGCTTTCAATTCAATTCTACATTTGTAATTGTAACTCGTTTAACTACATGCTCTTATGGTTCTTCCCTTTGGCCCCTATTTTTGATTGTTCACAATATGTGCTTCATGTTTTGGCTACTCAAAATGTTTTTCGGGCTATCTTGTTGTTATTATCAGTGACCTATGCACTTTGTAAAGCTCTCTCTTGGAAGTCGCTTCGGATAAAAGCGTCTGCTAAATGAATACATTTAAATGTAAATTCTAGACATGAATGTCTTAATCACATGGTCAGAGAAGGTCCTGTGGTAACTACATACCGTTCATCCAGTTCTTTCGCTCTTTTCCAATTAAGTGTGGAAAGGTCAATTTGTTGTTAGGACAAAGGTGGGAGGAGGCCCCCCGAGGCCCCTGGTTAGGATGAGCCACAATGTCCATGTGAGACTCCAAACAATGACTCCAACATCCGGGCCCTGGGTTAGACACTGACATGGCACGAGAGAAACCGCCTTGTGCAGGATGGTGTGTGTGTGTGTGTGTGGGTGGGAGTGTGTGTTTGTGTGTGTATGTCTGTGACAGAGGGGTACAAGGGTCAAGTGAGTAAGACAGTTGGGCTTTTAATAAAGTTCAGTCTGGCAGAACAGCGTAGGTAACTCTGCTGGTCTTTATATGACATGGATCCCTTCATCTAGTTTGTCAACCTTGATTCACCTTCTCTTATTTGTCAGTTTTTGTGTGTTTCAGATCACCCTCCTCCACCTTCTCCTTATTGTGACTGGTTGGGTCCCATGCTCCTGGGTTTGGGGGAGAGTTAGGATTAGTGTGAGGGTTAGGGTTAGGGTTAGGGTTAGGGTTAGGGTGAGGGTGAGGGTGAGGGTGAGGGTGAGGGTGAGGGTGAGGGTGAGGGTGAGGGTTAGGGTGAGGGTTAGGGTTAGGGTGAGGGGAGGTTCCTTCTGCAGCCTTCTGGAGCAGACTGAAGGTTAAGGGTGATGGGGAGGGGGCGAGGTGGTCAAATTGAACTTGGACCTCTAAAAGTGTGCATAAACGTTAGGCAGGAGAGGTTCAGCCTGTGCAGTAGGCACAGTTGAAGTATTGAGTTCACTCCCCATTTCATATACAAGCCACCAGAGCCATCCTAGTGTATAGTAATGGTTTCATACATAGGTACTGTGGCATTGTTTGTGAACACACATTACATTTACATTTAGTCATTTAGAAGACGCTTTTATCCAGAGCGACTTACAGTAAGTACAGGGACATTCCCCCGAGGCAAGTAGGGTGAAGTGCCTTGCCCAAAGACACAACGTAATTTTTGCACGGCCGGGAAACGAACCGGCAACCTTCTGATTGGTAGCCCAATTTCCTAACCGCTCAGCTATTTGACCCCCTACACACAGGTTTATCATCCGTACATCGCAAAGTGTGCTGGTTGAGGCACATGTGTTTACAGAACATGCAGCTCAGTGACGTCTAATATCTCTGTCTTTCCCGAATGTTCCCTGGGGTGGAATGTGGAGGGGTCGGGGGGGTGCTGTATCAGCTAGCGCAGCCAATGCCAATGCAGTGGACCAGTTGACCCACAAAATCACACAAACACACACGCATGCAGACATGCTGGAAACTGGCTGTTTCAGGCGTGCACCAACAAGCCTCCAATGACGTTCACAGTTGATGTCATAGGGCAGTAGTGACAGTTATCCAGGACCTCCAAGGCCTTTACCTGGGGCTAGAATTCAACACACCCCCCCCCCCCCCCTACTGACTATCAAATCTGATATACATCTGGATATTATTCTAACAGCAGACTTTGTATTGTGTTTTCTATAGTAAAACTCCATTCATACAACATCATACATTGATAACTTAGCTCCAAATTGGATAACGAAATCAATGCAAAATCAATGACAAGATATTGGGCTTGGGTTGGAGTTGTGATTACCGATCGATAGAGACATCAGTATTTCACATAGATCTTGTGACACAGCCGTTGCTCATACCCCAATGTTGCAGTTTGCTTGTGGTGGTGCGGCTTATAGCACAACAAAACAACAGTAGAAAATGTTTTTTTCGTGAATGCTATTGAAATTTTAGTTAATTCATACGTTAATACATTGCGCACTTTGGTTTTCGTAGCCTACGTAGTTCAGAATGATCCGTCTCCAAACAGCATTTTGTGCAGACCTCATCTTGGTCAAACTCAAATTGAAAGGGCTTACGTATGCAAATTAATTCATGACGATTTGTATGTTAATGTATGAAAATGCCTTTTCATTTTTGGCACAAATGTCAATAAACCTTTCTTTGTGGACAGTTGTTTCTAATATAACTTAGAGAAGAATATGGCGTCCTGGATCACAGCCCAGCAAGATGCTGGGAGAGCCGGAAATACTGTTGCCATTCTTCTAAAAGCCAGTGTAATGGCAAAGGAAATGGGACATGAGGGTTTTATGTCTAGCCTAGTCTAGGTCCATACTCGTGCATCGCTTGGTATCATCGCTCCTCTGTCAAGTGTGGCCTGTATTCCAATGCGGTTTATATTCAGATTTATGAACACAAGCTCCGATTCTAGTGGGGTGCGGCTTTTACAAAAAGGAGGCTTATCTTCCAAAAAATACGGTACATCACGTTGTCAGTGTTACAAATTGCAAATGTTGTGTTACAAATTTGTCCGTAATATGTGCTTACCATGAATGACTGGACCGTAAACACTTGCATTAGAAAATGGCATGACAGAGTACACAATAATAACCACTGTATAGTTCAGCTGCATCATTTTTTGGTGTGAATAAATACCATTAAGTGTTTCTACTGAGGTGGCCTCACTCCGTTGACATGGTTGCTGCTAGTGGTGGTGGTGGTGGGGGGGTTAAGACAGGAGTAGAAATAAAGGAATAAATGATTCGTGAAAATACATCACCATCTCTGCCACTACCATGCATTACATTTCCCTATCCTTACTCTCTCTCTTTCCTTTCCTCTCTCCATCCCTCCCCCCTTCCTTCCTTCCCTCCCTCCCTCCCCCCTCCCCTCCTGGTATTAAATAAATGTGGAATCATCACAGATGTCAGAGAGGGACCCTTGCCTTAAACTTTGTACCACTTTAAATAGCCAGCCTCGACAGTCCATCTCCAGCAGCACAGGATCCAGCCAGCCATCAGAATGTCAAGGAATCTCACGCCAGGTAGCTACCTCCAGAGAGCCCTGTGGTGCCCAGCCCTAGACTGTGCATGCGGTCGATTGGCCCCACCTGCACGGTGCTGGTGGAACCAGCATCTTTTTTGTGTGTTTCCCTTCATTTTTCTTGAATGTTCACCCCTTCATCCATTTTGCACCCTTTCTCTTTGCTATTCCGTCCCAGGCTTCTCGTCAACTCATCTCTTTGATATCTCTCAATCTCACTTACTCTTCTTTGTATTTTTTTTTCTTTTTGTCTTCTTCTTACTTGTCTTGGTTTTCTTCCTTTCATGCTGTCAGTTATGGAATTTCAATATTGTTCTATCTGCATCTCCGCCTCTCTCTCTCTGTCTCTCTCTTTCCCTCCCTCTCCTGCTCCGTCTCTCTGCCAGTGTCAGTGGTCCTCATGATCCTGGTGTGTTTGGAGCTGCGTGCTCGGCTGTGCCAGGTCAGCGGAGCTCCTATCTGTGCCCACGGCCAGACGGGGTGCCACATCCTCTCGCTGGCAGACCTGTTCGAACGAGTCATCCTGCACTCCGCCAGGATGCACGGAATCTCCAGCGACCTGCACTCTGAATTCGTAAGGCTTCATTATGTCTCATTGATCGGTTTGTTGTTTCTGTAATTGTGTTGCTTTTTATTGTTAAATTATAAGTCTGAAGTATCTCTCACAATCAGGGGTGGCGCCAGAGAATTTTGAATGCAGGTGCTGAGGGGGTGCTAGAGTATTGACGGGGGGAGCTGCAAAATACTAGTAATAAATTAGCAATATTTTTTTGGGGTGCTACCGGGGTACTTTGGTCTTTCTTGGGGATGCTGAAGCATTGCCCATGCTCACAATCTTGGTCGTTCATTTTAGATTTTTACGCTTTAAATATCTGTCACAACGTTGTTCATTATTGAAAGTTTCAAAGTCTATTATCTTGTTCTTATTTGTGCACGTATAAAATAAAATGTTAAATGTTTTACAAACTTGACCATTTATAATAATCTCTATTATGTATTGGTATAATTGGTTTGTTGATGGAATTTAATTGTGTCACAGTTATATTGGTTGTTCATATTTTATTATTACTGTGAACGTTATCTTGTTCTAAAAGTCATTGTTATCCATTATCATTGTTATTCTCTCTTTGCATCTTGTTGGTTCAGAAATCTCAATCGTGAACTTTTCTGTCTACATGTTTTGACCACACTCTGACCCCAACCCTCCTGCCCTTATGCCTCCCTGTATTCCTGCCCTCCTGATGACTCTCATCTTCCCCTCCATCAGGAGCATTACTTCCTCCCCAGCAAGAATCACATAGGCAACCGCATCTGCCACACCTCATCAATCCTCACGCCCACTGGAAAGGAAAATGCGCAGAGACTGACTGTGAGTGCAAATGAACCCCCTAAAACTCCATATCCCTAACCCTTCGCCCCAACTCCCGACCCGATACCTTACCCCTCACCTGGATCCCTCACATCCACCTCCTCCCTGTCTTCCTCCGCTAGAGAGAAGAGCTGGCGGAGGTGATTCTGAAGCTGCTGGTGGCCTGGAGGGATCCTCTTTGGCAGTTCCACCAGAACATAGCTCACCACCACGACTTCAGCAACTTCAGCACTAACAAGGCTCTGGAGATGAGCGACATGGTGCACGAGCTGCGCAAGGGTGTCGAGAAGGTGGCTGAGAAAGTAAGTGTTTATGTGTTTGTGTTTGTGTTTGTGTGTGTGTGTGTGTGTGTGTGTGTGCTTGTGATTCAAAGAAGCCTAGTCAACGTTTGATCCTTACACTCAGATCCTTATCGTCCGCTGCAAATTAGTAGTTTAGTTGTTTGTCTGACGTAGGATGACGTCGGATGTCTTTTATGTCCTGTGTGCTGCATCATTCCAGTCTAGTAAAATCTTGATTCTTTTTAATTGGACAGTTAACTCGCAGATGATCCATAATCCTCATTATGGATGTCTAAATGTTGCTGGAAGGATGCCCTGAATCACAATGAGAGAGAAAGGGAGGGAGGTGGGCCAAGACGGAAAGGGAGAATCACAGAGAAAAAGTTGAAAGAGAGAGAGAGGGGGGGGGGGATGGGCTTGGGGGCAGAGGGGTAATTGAGGAGGAAGATAGAAAGACAGAGAGAGTGAGTCGATGAAAGCAGAGTGAACCTCGGCTGTCCCACAGCGAGTGCAGCCTGATGGCCAGTGACACAGTACAGACAGAGCCTGGGAGGACTTCTGACTCAGCTGCATCTCTAGACAGAAGCACTCTGCCTGCCAGCTGCCCAGCATGTGACCCAGGAAGTCACGGGGACAGGCTGCGGTCCACCTAGAGGAGTTCATCTCATCATCTCAGTAAACCGTTCATGAGTCAACTGCTGAAGTCTACAGCAGTCGCATGCATCCTGAAATAATTGCGATTATGATGCTCCACTGACCTGTGTGTGTGCGTGTGTGTGTGCCTGTGCGTATGTGTGTGTGTGCTTCCTTTCAGATGCAGCACCTAGGCATGATAAGTAACTCCCTCAGCGGCCTGTCGTCTCCGGAGGCGTTGGTTCAGTCGTCCGTCAGCGACAAGTCCCACCTGATGAGCGACCACGACTTGCTGTTCTGCTTCCGCCGAGACTCCAACAAAGTCCAGAACTACCTGAAGATTCTCAAGTGTGGCATCGTCCCCGAGCACGGTTGCTGAGACGCCCGTCCTGCTGAGCACTCAGGCCAGCCTCACGTCATCCTCCGTCTCCCTGTCTGCCCACCCCCTCCCTCCTCTTTGTCAGCTGTGTGCTCGCCTCTTACACAGGCCTTGTTCACTGTCCGAAAGAACTCTGACACTGTGTGACCAGTGCAATAATACACTTCAGAACCGTTTTACATTTTGAACATATACCGTAGTTACTTTGCCTGTCATCTTAGTATGTGAAGTGAGAATTTGAGCTCTTGTCTCTTGACACTACATAGTTAAACATGAGATTTCAATATTGACTGAATTGTGCATGCAAATCTTTCCAACATGTTTATTTTTTTATTAATGAATTATTTAATAAGTGTTCTGACTGGGAAGCCACAAAACGATTTGTAGATGTCGTTCTTGTGGCGGCCATGTGGAAGGGTCTAAGAAGGGTGCTAAGATGGGTCTAAGAAGGGTCTAAGATGGGTCTAAGATGGGTCTAAGATGGGTCTAAGATGGGTCTAAGATGGGTCTAAGATGGGTCTAAGATGGGTCGCTGCTCAGCACAGCTTCCCTC
The DNA here is from genome assembly GCF_054491055.1 of Hypomesus nipponensis. Lineage (NCBI taxonomy): Eukaryota > Metazoa > Chordata > Actinopteri > Osmeriformes > Osmeridae > Hypomesus > Hypomesus nipponensis. The sequence goes on from NC_140367.1 coordinate 4,436,331, forward strand.
CCAGGGAACATTCGTTCAGGTGAAACCGGAACCAGTATCACATGCCAGAAAATATCCTGTCCCAATCTGATAAAATAGTTCCCTAACCATTCACATTTAAGATCCACCTTGCTTGTATTTATACATGTATGTATGTGTGTATTTAAGTAAATGTGTTTACTTTAATTATTACTGATGTAAATGTTTACTATTGTGTTTATTATTTGTTTGATAAAAAAACTTGAATGAGGTCATAGAGCCTGGGGTAGATCCAGAATTAATGCGTTGCATGAAAAACTGTGGTGACCATATCAACTTTACTCTACTGTAGTAGCTTATAAGATGAAGGGATGAATGGCAACAAACACAGAAGAAACCAATCTTACATACAGCACATTAAATAAAACAGTGAATGCAGCAGTATGTGTCACTCCCTTGATTATTGTGCATATTTCAGTTCATGGTTGGGTGAGGTTCATGTCTGGTTTAAGGCTATAAAGACTAGGAATCCATATGGTTTGAACAATACTAGGATGTTTGAGTTATATATCCAATGTTGGCTAATGCAATTAGTGCCAGTTCCGTTCAGTTAAGTTCAATATATCTTTATGGTTAATGAAGAGCAATTCACAGGCAGCACAGATTACACAAGCAAGAAATTAAACACAAGGGCCAAACCCATTCAATGAAATTGACTGTAGTCATGGTGCACAGTAAATATGATAGTTATGGATTTATTAAGTCTTGCCAATTTAGAATTTCTTATGGAGAAGTAACATGTAACATTTATATAACAGGCAGCATATGTAGGTAGCTATAGGTGTTTGTGTGTGTGCATGAGTGTGTGTGTGTGTGTGTGTGTGTGTGTGCATGAGTGTGTCTGTATCACAGTATCGGGGCATGAACTCTGGCAGTCGGCACACAGAACAAACCTTTCTCTGCAGCTCAACCAGACATAAACAACAACGCAGCAGAGGGTGCTGAATAGATTCAACAGAAAGACAGATCTAAAGCAGAAAATCTGGAGACTCTGCTAAAGGTGGGTGTCACAGAGGGTTACACGACCCCTCTAAGTCTCTCTGTTAGTCAGACACAACACACACTGTGACAAGAGGGCCTTGTCAGCCAAGGGCCTCAACCAAAGGCCTCAACCCAGCCCTCTACTCCTGGGCTGGGGAAGAGAGCCTCAACCCAGCCCTTTAGTCCAGGGCTGGGGAAGAGAGCCTCAACGGGCCACACCCGTTGCTACCCCACTACCCCCTCCTGGTGAGTACAAAAGGCGACAAAAAGGGGTGATATGGTGGTTGATGTGGACGTGTTTTATGCTACACACACTTGCCGTAAGGAGAGAAGAGCCCTAACGATTGAGCCAGGAGGGCCAGATGCTAAGACCAAAGAGACACGCCGACAGAGATTTCTCAGTTTCCTCAGTACTGTTATTGTTTTAACCCAAAAGGTGCTATTAAAAACCTTTGGCTTCCCTTTCTCTCGTGAGTTTGTCTCAGTGCTTCACAACACTCAAACACAATCACAAGCCTCAGGTCTTCTTTAACTGTACCTCCAACCATCCTTGACCATTCCTAGTCAGAAATGCAAACACATTAATTTCATGACTGTCTCTTTGAAACCAATGTCACTGTGAAACAGTTAAGCATTAAGACAAATACAGACCAATTTATCCAAGTGTCAGTTTTATTGTCAAACTCAAATTATTATCTTTGTCAATGGCATCAATATTCACAAAGCCTCTGCAATTGAACGCTGCCCCAATGATAAACTGAGGCTAGATTGCTTCCAAGTGAAAATAATTGCTTTTGTTTTGGTTCAGTGGGCACATCTGAGCTTTGACACAGGGTGACGTGTGTTCGGAGCCTGCGTGCTTGACAGAAGAAGTCTGGCTGTGGAGCTCATGACAGTACATTTGTTCTAATTTTGTTTGAGTCACGGGAACTAAACGGGAGACGTCTGGATGTTGTCTGGATAACGGGGGTAACCTTTTTGACTTTTAGTTGTTTGGGCTCTTTACTAAATCCTCTTTAAATAAAAGTTGCGACAAAAATGAGCTCAATGAGCTCCATTCCTGACTCCTGCACGACCAGGGCCCCAGGTGCTAAGCTCCACGGCAAGCCACCTGGGGGCATGCACAGCACCCTGCCCTACTCTCAGGACCACTCCACATCTCTCCGTGCCTGTCTGGATCTGAACTCCTCAGCCAACCAACCCACCCACTCACACAAACACAAATCAACCTTCACTGGAAATCAGAGTGATGTAACCCCCTTGGTTGAGGGGAACCCCCCAGTCCGGAGGGTGTGGGGTCTCGAGTTCTGCCCATCATGACCTCATGACCCTCTGTGCTGGTCCAGGCTGATCATACAGCTCCTGGGCTGTGTTCAGGAGGGGCAGCACAGAAGCAGCAGCTGGTATGTTCAGACTGCTCTCCTCTCCTTAGGAAAGGAGAGATAGATAGAGAGAAACAGAGGGGGTGGGGATATGGTGAATGGGTAAATAAACGATGGTAGAGTTTACCGCTCAGAGGGCGCCCTCTAGTTGTGGGTATGGATTGTTGCAGGAGAGATTCAACCGTCGGAACTACCCGAGTCGGAAGTGTCGACGCAGTACGGACACTGGGGGGCAGAACTGCTCTTCCTCATCCAGGCATGAGGTCCGAGGAGTAAACTCCTTCCTGGAGGACCGGTCCTCACATCTCTGAGAGGTAGCTAGTCGCTTCAGTCAGCCACTCATACAGAGGCTCAGTACAGCAGCTTTGGTGTTCAGAAGCAGAGCTAGAGGTCTCTGCATGCTGTAGCTGTTAGATGGATGAGGGACTGTGGTCTATATCACTGGCCTCTAGTTAGACTATTAATAACAAGCTGGTTCTGGTGCGCAGCTGCCCTTAGATGGACTTTACCCCACATACAGTCAGGTCATGTGTCTGACCTACATGTATTTTTTTAGTGTTTGTCAGACTCGGCTCCAGAACGAATGAAATGGGTGGGCATTTTTTCACAAGGGGGGCACACATTTACAAAGCATGTATGAGATTCAAAATAAGAGCAGACCTACATATTCTGCAGGAAAGTGTAGCCATCTAGATATTTAATTTGTAGCCAATGCCAGTATTTGTTTTAAATACTTTAACAAACTAAAAAATATAATTTTTGAGGGGGCACAGAATTCCATGTGGGCGAGCATTGCCCGTCAATGCCCCCCCTTGGAGAGAGAGACATTATTAACATTTGAACAGAGGGTTTCCCCTAGTACACAGACAGGTTCACAATGACTAATCACAGACAAAAGAATACATCAACGATATAGAATATTTGGATTAGATTAACATACACACACACTGTGTGTGAAACACACACACACGTAAACACACAAGGAGACCGTGTCTGAACCCCGCCTCCGGCGCTCCTGTCTCAAATTATCTTTCACACCTTCCAGTACTGAAAGTTAGCGCTAGTTGATTGACCGTATAGGCACGAGAACAGACGCTCTGGAAATGGAATTGACATTTTCTGGAATTGACTTGGGATTTGGACTTATTTGATACCGCATGCATGGGTTAGGGTTATGAGCAATGAATGAGCAATTTACGATTTATATTAACACAATTGTAATCGTTTAAACTTCTGCAGTAGGCTAGCCGCTTTAAGTTAGGCAAGTAATACTGTCATACAGCAAACGATACAGTAAGGATGGAAACTGCTTTAATTCAAACACGGCGGCGGTCAAGTGGTTGTTCAGAGTCTGGACAGATTCGGCGATCCAGCGTTGGAAACGAGTCCCGACAGCTTCGAAGGTCCAGCATTGGGACTGAATCTCGACAGAATCGGCGGTCCAGCATTGGAACCGAGTCTAGGCAAAGTCGGCGGTCTAGCATTAGTAACTCGTCGGATGCTCAGGCATGGGTTGACAGACCTCTACCTGTCGACTACAACGGGGACACACCTATGGACGAGGGAACGTTATCCGGGGGTGTCAAGAAGCATCATCACAAACATAATCTTAAACACCGGTACGAGTTACTGGAGACGCTGGGGAAAGGAACCTACGGTAAAGTGAAGAAAGCCGTTGAGAGAAACTCCGGCAGAGTGGTGAGTTGAGGCGTGGGTTGATTTCTGACCGTAATACATTTGATTAGACATACACTGATGCTGAACTAGTTACTTGCACATATGTCTCAGGGTTAATGATAGTTGCCTTTCTGCAGTGACAGGACAAACCTAATCTTACAATCAATGAACCAACCAACCAACGAACCAACCAACCAACCTGTGAATCAATCAAAGTTTAGGTAGCAAGACATACAGTACAACGAATGCAGTGCAACTCCATGTGCTGAACATAAAAAGTAGAAAAATCTATAAATAAGAACTTCAAAATAGAACACAAGTTTAAATAATTAACAGAGACAGATTGTTTTATATGGCTTTAAAATATACCTTTTAAAAACGAATAAATAAGAAATAATAGTAATAGTGCAACTTGAAATCAACACACATTAGACAACATCAAGTTTGACAGGGGAGAAGTCAGGCTGTGTGGTATGTGTTCCTCCCTTGGTACCTAACACTTTGGTGTGAAGAGAGGATATGGTCGGAGTGACGTGAAGGGCAACACCCAGACTCAGACAAGACACATTCATAAACACACACTGTGGTGTGTTGTGCGTAGCTGGCCTCACTAAACAAGCTTCCACCTGGGTGCTACATTTGTCTGGCGGTGCCTGAGGAAGTCAGACACACAGAACACACACAGACAGCAGCACTAGCGAGCCAGTGACTGTGCATGTGTGAAATCTGACTTGAATATTGCTGTTCAGCACTAACTCACTAAAGCACTAAAGCACTAACTCATTCATGAATATAGCTGGCCTCACTAAACAAGGGAATCAGGTGGCTGAGCGGGTAGAACATCGGGTTAGTAAGGTTGCCAGTTCGATGCCCGGCTGGTGCACATGACGTTGTGTCCTTGGGCAAGGCACTTCACCTTACTGTCCTCGGGGGGAATGTCGCTCTGGATAAGAGCGTCTGCTAAATGACTCAAATAAAACATGAAGCCAATAGGGTCACACACACCTAGATGTACAGCACATGCAAGCCAGGAACTGTGTGCTTGCTGTTTTATATAAGAGTGAAGGAACTGTTCCTATACTGAGAGTACAGTAGGTGATGGAGGAAAGCAGGTGACAGGAGATATGAGAGGAGACATAAGATATATATACTTTTGAGATAAAGGCACCATTTTGATATAATAGTGTAGTGACTATGGCACACCAAATGAAGATCTATGATGATTTCACAGTTATGTGGTCATAATGACCACAATGGTGTTTTCCGCTGTGTTGCATAATCATGAGATAAGGTTGAGCTGGGGGGTGCTTTTACATGGCTGGAAATATTTCACTTTCCTGCTCTTTGTCAGAGCCAGACTCTACATGTTTTATTCCTTAAATGGAATGATGGAGGATATGGTTTCATTAGTGACTTATGTGCAGACAGGAAGTCAGACTCACAGGCGTTTCCTGTTCTCTGACTCAGTTACTACTTCCACTAGAAATACTATTCTGTAGAACCCAGACAGGGGGGGTGGATATTGGTGCAAGCTACACAACGCTGTGGTGCATTGAAATTCTTTTTAGGATTTTTTCCACATACAAAATTGTATGATGAATATGACATTACGAGGGATTCATTGTGAAGAGGCCTATGTGAAAAGTGTATGTGGAATAAACACACGTGTGTGTTCTCACTCTGTTTATCCCATAACCTTGATAACATTTCGACATGAGTCACTGCCATGGAGAGTCTGAGATTTGGTGCAAGTGGAACATCTATTAATATACTGGCTCATATATTTATGTCTCCATTGGGTTGCACTGACCTGTATGTCCTTCTAGAGACCCAGTTTCTCTCAAGGTTGATAGGCTACCAGGCCTACTTACCATCCCTCCTTGGAGATGGGTAATGATATAGATAATGACAGAGAGGGTAAGATAGATAATGAGAGAGACATAGTGAGAGACAAGGGAACAATAGGGAGAGAAAGAAACAGGAGAGAGAAGAGTGGATAACTGATACCTTGTTCAGAATTTAAGACAGTTTAACACACACACACACACACACACTCACATAGCCTGTTGAGGGTCACGAATGAAAACAGAGAGGTCCCATTTCAGATATTCACCCAAGTTGAATATTATATTGACATAATGACAACATGTTCATGTCATCAGAGTCACTCCACTGTGTTTAGACCTCTTAGTGTGACATCTGTCACTGGAGGCTGTCACCTGTATAGCAACCACACAGACACATTGACCATTGCTTTATTGATCGACCTAAGAGTTCGTAAAGGATTGTCAAATCAAATCAAATCAAATGTATTTGTATAGCCCTTTTTACACGCAAGCATGTCACAGAGGGCTTCACATACGCCCATAGAACTGCCCCTCAACCAACCTAAACCCTCAAGGAAGACAAGGAAAAACTCCCAACGGGAGAAAAAATGGAAGAAACCTTGGGAGGAGCAATTCAGAGAGGGATCCCCTCCTCCAGACACCATAGTGGTCTGCTATTAGGCTCGATCTGTCATTGAAGGTTGGTGAAAGTTAGGGATGCTGTTGAGCTAACAGGGTGTGATGTCATCAGGTGGCCATCAAGTCCATCAGGAAGGAGAAGATCCAGGATGAACAAGACATGGTCCACATCCGCCGTGAGATCGAGATCATGTCTGCCCTCCGACACCCTCACATCATCTCCATCTATGAAGGTAGGCAGGAGTGTGTGTGTGTGTGAGAGAGAGAGAGAGAGAGAGAGAGAGAGAGAGAGAGAGAGAGAGAGACAGAGAACTCGTCTTACCATGGTACCTAGCACAAGAGCACCCATCCCCACCCCCGTCTCTTTTCCTGACACACTTCCAGTCACACGCGCCCTTCCAACTTTAGGTCTTTCATCGTGTTTATCCTGCTGGTGTCATCGCCATAGATGTCCCCTTGTGTAACGGAGCACAAACAGATGTATAGATGGTTCCTATTAGAGTCATCTGTGAGTTCTTTATTACCAGCATGTTTGTCAGGAAGGGTTTGAGTGTGTCTCAGATTGTCACCTTACACCAATCAGAGACAGGGCAGGAGGGAGAGAGAGTGAGAGAAAGAAAGAACGAAAGAAAGAAAGAACGAGAGAGAGAGAGAGAGAGAGAGAGAGAGATACAGTAGTGACATTTATCTCTCTCTCTCTTTCTCTTTATCTCTCTCTTCATCTGTAACCCATTCCCCCTCTTGTCTGTTTACACTATCAGGTCCAACCACATGACCTGAGAGTGGACATAAGACAGATGTGTGCAGCTACTATGCTGGCCCAGAACAGGAGGAAGAAACATAGACAGCAGAGCAGCACAGACTGACCTGTAACATCCCTCACATAGAATCACACACTCTGGTAGAAAGACCGTAACATGGCTCTCTCTCTCTCTCTCTCTCTCTCTCTCTCTCTCTCTCTCTCTCTCTCTCTCTCTCTCTCTCTCTCTGTCTCTCTCTCTCTGTCTCTCTTTCTCTCTCTCTCTCTCTCTCTCTCTCTCTCTCTCTCTCTCTGTCTCTCTCTCTCTCTCTCTCTCTCTCTGTCTCTCTCTCTTTCTCTCTCTCTCTCTCTCTCTCTCTCTCTCTCTCTCTCTCTCTCTCTCTCTCTCTCTCTCTCTCTCTCTCTGTCTCTCTCTCTCTCTCTCTCTCTCTCTCTCTCTCTCTCTGACTCTCTCTCTGACTCTCTTTCTCTCTGACTCTCTCTTCCACTCCCTCTCTCCTTGTGTAGTGTTTGAGAACAAGGAGAAGATTGTCATTGTGATGGAGTATGCCAGTAAAGGAGAGCTGTATGACTACATCAGCGAGCGCAGGCGTCTGACGGAGAGAGAGACCAGACATTTCTTCAGGCAGATCGTCTCAGCAGTTCACCACTGTCACAAGGTGAGCCTGACCCTTACCTTACCCCCTCCTTCCTCTCTCCATCCTCTGCCCGACCCCTCCCTCCTCCCCACCCTGGTGAGGGCAGGATGGGGGCAAGCTGGCTACAGGGTGTCCTTCCAGCTGGAGATAGACTGATGTCATGAAGTGATGATGTCACTTCCCCCTCAGGGGAGACACGGCAGGGCTGGCAACAGTTGCTGGTGACATCATGAGGGCATTGCCCCGGGGCAAAAACTGGGCTGAAGGGGAAGGGAAGCAGGACAGGTCACACTTCCTCCACTTCCTTTGTGTGTGTGTGTGTGTGTTTGTGTGTGTATGAGAGAGAGAAAGACTTTACACATGATCAGTGTGCGTGTTCACACATCTGGTTCATGTGCATTTCCCCTGGATAATGAATGAGAAACACACACCGTGGTAATGTGGTGTGGCTGTATCTTATTTATCATGACATCACAGCCTGGATCTGTTTAACCACTGTCTATAGTGTCGTCCAACGACGCAACACATTTATGGGCTGGGATTCATCACATGGTAAATATAGAAAAGCTTTTTACAGGACACATGCCACTTGAAAAGAGGCACTGTGGATGACATCACCAGCAAGGCTGACTCGAGGGCTTTGTGAGCTGAAATCTAAAACAATGTCATCCTACAATGTTTCTGTGTTGCTATGTTTACAGAATGGTGTGGTGCACAGGGACTTGAAACTGGAAAATGTTCTACTGGACGAAAACTGCAACATAAAGGTATCATTTCTCTTTCAGTTGGAGGTTTTGTTTGAGGACTGAATTTCTAAAAGTTGCATTTTCAGGGCGTGATCCTCATGTTATAGTAACAAGGCTGTGATTGGTGTTGAGTGTCTGATACGACTGGGCTCCTGCTTCCCCAGATTGCAGACTTCGGTCTGTCCAACCTCTACCACAGAGACCAGATGCTGCAGACCTTCTGCGGCAGCCCCCTGTACGCGTCTCCCGAGATCGTGAATGGAAGACCCTACCACGGCCCAGAGGTAAGCCAGCACTCAGCACACAATCATGACCCACAGTCCCAGGGCTCGTTCGTCAGCTTTGCCGATCAGCTGATTGGATCAATAGCTGATATTGGTATCGACTTCCACATCGCTGACACTTGTACTATCCTTTCAGATCTAAATGAATTCCTCCGTGTGTGTGTGTGTGTTTGTGTGTTTATGTGCCTATGCTTGTGCATACAGCATGCTCACTTGTGCATGTGTCTATGTGGCCTGATTTCTAACTTAAAATAGAACAGCTCCCAGGGAACAGGACTCTTCATTCCTACTCCACCATTTATATCTCACACTGTGATGTCCTTGACTGCAGTGATTCCTTCTCTAAGAGCATAAGCAGAATGAATAGAGCTAAGATAGGGATCTGAACTAGTGGAAACCCCCAGACTAAACAAGAGGAACACAGGGAAGCGTCAGGGAACTCCCATAGTCATTTCCCTCTAGCCTTCACAGCTCTTAGTTTGGCTGAAATTCATGGGTGTTCAAACATGACTCTTGCCACATAAAACATCCATTCACTCCACAGTCTCTGCTGGACACACACACACACCTCACACCACAAACACACACACACACACCTCACACCACAAACACACACACACACACTTCACACCACAAACACTCCACACTCACAGTGCCTCTAGGCTCCTGTGCCAGCATTTATATCACAGCCATTTCCTGAACACTCAGGTCAAAGGGTGTGTGTGTGTGGTGTGTGTGTGGTGTGTGTGTGTGGTGTGTCACAGACATGTGGTCCCAAGTCTGAAAGGAGTTGTATTGAGGCTGCCAGTGCCAACTTTGGCCCTGTAGCCATCACTCACACCAAACATGGCCCTGAGAATGTGGCCCTGAGAATGTATTAGTGATCTTGAGATATCCCTGTTCCAAATTATGAGCTGCAGTACACCTCCCTAAAGATTAACATGACATAAATCCCCCCCTCAACACACACATTATACACACACACACACGCACATACAGCACACACACTCCCTATCTTTTAGCTCCCCACCCGCTCCGTATTCTAACTAATTTCCTGAGAATAAAAATGGTCAAAGGCCGTCAGGAACTGGGTTTTTGCCAACAATCACAGCTTTCGAGACACACACACACACATGCTGGATGCCCATTTCCCAGGTTGAGGAGTCAGGGGAGTGGACTTCCCTCTCAACGAGTCTATTGTTTCCCAGCTGTGATTCACACACTGGTTCCTGGAGATAACTGGAGTTAATCAGAGCCTGAGATGGACTGGAGAGCCAAAGCTTATACAACCTTCTCAGCTGACCACCCAGGTCTTCAGGCTGAAGCGTCTTAATGCATGACTGTATAGATGCTGGGTTGCTGGATAGTCTGTTATTCTGGTTGATTATGGTGAAGAAATCAGGATGACAGAACATGAGAGCGAGCTGCTGTTGTTGTTGTTGTCAGGTGGACAGCTGGGCCCTAGGTGTGCTGCTCTATACCCTGGTGTATGGGACCATGCCCTTCGACGGAACAGACCACGTCCAGCTTATACGGCAGATCAGCAACGGAGAATACAAAGAACCCACCCAAGCCTCAGGTAGGCTGAATCCAGACTCCAGACACTTTCTCTCTACCCCAACTCTCTACCCCAACCTCTGAACCTCTTTCTCTCTCTCTCTCTCTCTCTCTCTCTCTCTCTCTCTCTCTCTCTCTCTCTCTCTCTCTCTCTCTCTCTCTCTCTCTCTCTCTCTCTCTCTCTCTCTCTCTCTCTCTCTCTCATACACTCTCTTTTTTGATCTTTCTCACAAACTCCCACTCTCATTTGCTCCCGCCATGTCTCTCCCTCCCTCTCTCTCTCTCTTCCTCTCTTTCTCTCTCTCTCTATTCCTCCCTCTCTCTCTCTCTGTCTCTCTCTTTTCCTCTCTGTCTATCTTCAATTGATACAGTACTAGCCCCACCCAACGTTTCCCCTCTCCCCCCTCCAGATGCGCGTGGTCTGATCCGCTGGATGCTGATGGTCAACCCGGAGCGCCGGGCCACGGTAGAGGACGTGGCCAACCACTGGTGGGTGAACTGGGGCTGGAAGAGCAGCGTGTGTGACTGCCAGGGCCAGCAGCAGCAGGGCTCACCCATGCTCGCCCGCTTCTTCGACTGGCAGAACCCCACCCCCGCAGAGTCCCCGGTCCCCCCCGCCGCCCCCGGGGACCCCCCCCACCCCGACAGCCCTCCACCCCCCGACCCCCCCCTCCCGGGCCGCCAGCGGGTGAAGAAGCCCATGAAGGAAAATGAGGGCGGAGCACGACAGCCGATGGTGGAGGATAAGCCAGGACTGAAAAGACCCAAGGGGATCCTGAAGACTCGTGTGCCCGACCAGAGGTCTCACAGCTTGGGGGAGATCGAGCTCAGCCGCTCCCTCCACTTCCCGGACGGGGGTCTGACCTCCAGCCCCGAGAAGTACGAGGAGGAGGACGAGGAGGAGGAGGAGGAGGAAGACCAGGTCTGTCTGGGGGGCTCTCCTGCCAAGATGGTGCCAACCCTACCCAGGAAGGGTATCCTGAAGAACAAGCAGCAGAGAGAGTCTGGCTACTACTCCTCCCCAGAGCGCTGGGAGTCCGCCGTCGTGGTTGGGGTCGGCGTCGCCATGGCGCCCCCCGCCAGTTCCCCCGCCAAACGCTCCATGGGGAGGAAAGGCATCCTGAAGCGCAACGGCAAGTACTCCTCCATCCACTCCCGCGACAACCACGTCTCCACAAGCTTCATGGGCGAGTCGGAAGGGCCTGCTGACTCCGGAGGCCTCTCTCGCAGCCAGAGCCGGCCCTCCGGCATCGTGAGCGACGACACAAACCTGTCCGGTGCTCCCTTCCCTGGGATGGACTGGCCAAAGGCCACGCCCGCGCCCAGCATCAGGGCCTGCATGTCAGCCGAGGATCTACTCCAGCTGGCAGGCTTGCGAGGCCTCCAGGCAGCAGCTCCGCTCCACGGGGGCAGGGTGACCCAGTGCACCCCAGCCTCTCCTGGGGACAACGGCAGCTTCTCACTGCTCGGGGACATGGATGATGTCACACAGGTGTACAAGCACGCTCTGGACATCAGCGGAGGTCTGAGAGAGACCTAGAGGATGGGATCAGAGAAGAAGACACGAAGAAAGAAGAAACACCGAAACACATATGCACAGTCAAATTAAAGCACGGCCAAAGTCACACAAACACACACACACACACATATACACACACCTCTAGAAACCTATACACACACTCAAAGATTTTCATTTACCCTTGAAAATAACCATAAAAGCTTATTGCAGTAAAACTGCATCTAACTGAAGATGGTGTACTGTAGAAATGTTGCTTTCAGTGTGTTAGTCCATGCAGTAGTCTTTATGTGTTTTGGTCATTGTCAACCCATGTATTATTTGACTTAACTGATATTAATATCATGAATGTATTTTTGCATTGAAACTAAATCTTAACTACAGAACATTATACTATGTTAGTATTTCTGTTATTTATCATGCCTCCATTTTATGAAACTTTTGAAAATGTTTAAGAAACTAAACATTAAGATGACACAAGGTTTTGTTAGTTTCTCAACATTACTAGGACAGTATAACTGGATATCGTTGTGTTATGAAGTATTATGTTATTTAAGTTTTATTTGATGTTGTTAGTTTATTGGTATTTCTGTCACTGATGTGTTATGATAAGTATTTTGGTATAAAATAATGTTGAAACATTGTCTCATTGAGAGCAAACAATCTCAAAGATCGATGTTGATTTATAGCTTACAGTCGCTTAAAGAGATACAAGCTTAGAACAACCTTTTACCATCTCAAATAAAATATTCATTGTAAAATCCCTGCCGTATGCATTTATGTGTGTATGTGATTGTATTTGTATGTGTGTGTGTGTGTATGTGAGTTATGTAAACACTTCTGATGTTGACCATTCTTATGTACACATACATTTACATCACTAAATGTACACTATGTTTCCTTTACCGAGTGTGTGTGTGTGTTTGTGTGTGTGCCCTACATGTACATTGTGTTCTCTACTCAGAAGTTGTGAAAGGTTATGACTGTTTTGTTTTCATATCACAGCCAGAAGGCAGAGTCCCTGGCTGCTTTTTCCACAGACACGCACGTATTTCCCTGAGTAAGGACATTCTTACCCCTGTGATTACTCTTCCAATGAGTTCTTGAGAGATAAATGCAGATAGGCAGAGAGAGAGAGAGAGAGAGAGAGAGAGAGAGAGAGAGAGAGAGAGAGAGAGAGAGAGATAGAGAGAGGTTCAGAGGTTGGGGTAGAGAGAAAGTGAAGTCAGGGGTTTGGTTGGGGTGGAGTGAGTTTCGAGGTTAGGTTTCAGGGATAGAGGAGGGGTGAGGTGAAGGGATTGGGGTGATGTAGGCAAGAGTGGTCTAAGGTCAGGTGTTGGATGAGGGATAGCTTGGGTCTAAAGATGAAGGAGATGGGTAAGAAGAGGGTAAGTGCTCCTTATCCTGGCAGTAAGAGGTAGGAGGGACTAAGGCATGTCAGATGACTGACTGGTACATGTGTGGGAACTTAAACTCTGATATGAACCTGTTTTCACAAGCCCAGTCGGTCCAAACACAGTCTGAAAGACATGGTCAGGAGCTCGTCAGTACCAGGGACATTCCACTTGTGTGATCTGAGGAGGTCTGGGAGGGGGAACACACAGGAACAAAAATAAACACAGGAACAAACCTTGACACAGAACCAGGCTGGGACAGAAGGGTGTGTGTGTGTGAGTGTGTGTGTGTGTGTGTGTGTGTGAGTGGTGTGGTGTGGTCATGCAGGGTGGTAGAACACTCTTCATCCCTGCCCTGCCCTAACTCAGCCTAACACCCTCTGACCACACACACGCAAACAGCCCTGTGGTCCCAAACCTGTTTTTAGCTGCTGCTTTGTCACCATTGCTGAGAAACCAAGGTTTTCAGTGATGAATAGATGATCACAGAATCCTCTCTGTCGAGTAACTGTGGTAAGGTTCCTCTAAACCAGATGGACTTGATCAGAGGTGGTCTGGGTTAGATGAATGTTTCAGATACTTCTGTCATCAGTATGCAAAGTCTGTGTGTCGGTGCAGCTTTCAGCTGTGGGGCTTGCAGTCCATGGTGTGGTTTCTACCTCACCACAACGAGAACATTCTCTGGGCCAGACCAAGCTCAAGATGAAACAGAACGTACGGAAACCCATTGCTGTACTTAAAGGTCATGATCGCTTTATTTTCACGGTCAGGTTTCCTTTCTCTCAGAGCAATGAGAAAACAACATTCATCACGGATGTACAGTGCAGACTGTATGGTCGTGGTGAAAACCTGATCCCTGAGGGGGTTCCAATCAAACAAATGTTTACGAGGTGAGGTAGCACTTGGCCCGCCTCCAGCTTTATGTCACCCTGTTGTGTAAGTCTTCTGTGAGTTAACATGCTATAGATTATCACAAGCAGTCTCCACGTCTTTGGTTGTGGAGAGCACATGGACTTGCTGATAGAGGCATGAAGTTGTTCTGAACACGTTGTTCTTTCTGACCCCACCCCTCCGTCCTCTCCTCTACCATACACTGTGGTTTACACACAACCTTTACCTCGCTACAACAGCTATGTAGCTACGGTAGGTTAGAGGTAGTCAACTAACCACCAGGGAGTCCAGAGATAGGCTAGTCGGCCAGGTGAGTGGTCACTCAACCTGAAATTCCTGCAAACACTGATAAACACCTGGCATTCCCATCATGCCTTTCAACATTCCCTACCCCCCCATTGGTCATTCCAGCTGGCCAGCGAGAGGGCCAATCTGTGAGCCGAGGTAGGAAAGGTATGCAGGCAGGAAGGATCAGACCGCTTAGGGAGGGAGACGCTCCATCTAAACTCAGGTAGAGGGTTGGGGATGTTGTTTAAAAAGTCCTGGAAAGTTCTTAGAAACACTGGTGGTTTACCTCAGAACAGTTGCCTGACATTCTCTCTTCCTTCCCACACGTCTAGTGTGTCAGGGAGGAAGAGGGATCATGTGAGGGCTGTTGATGTTGTCATTCCTGGGGCAGCTCTGACAGGGTGATGAGCTGTGTGGCCACCTGGAGGGCCAATCAGATGAGAGAGATGGACGTGCCGCATGTGACCAATCTCCAGTCTGTCTGTCTGTCTGCAGTCTGTCTGCAGTCTGTCTGCATGTCTGTATGTATGTATTTCTGTCTGTCTATCTGTTTGTCTGTCTGCATGTCTGAGGATGTTGCTGCTTCGAGCTTCAATGACTAGCAATGTTGTGTATTGTGTGGTATTTTGTTGTGAAGTATATGTTTCATTGAGACCATGTGTGTGTCATAATTCATAAAGCAGTGATGACACCCCCTAACGGTCATCATAGCCAATTGCTCGTGTTTTAAATAGGACACGCAGAACCCTAAACAAGCATCGACACATTGAAGCTAACCTTGAATGCTATGCTGCAAAACGTGATTATTTTCATGTAGTTTGAGCAGAAAACTTTAGTTGTTGTATATAGTTCAGTTTTCCAGCCATGTATTCAATGATGAGATGAACTAACAAGGCTCACCTGCAGTTCGAGGCTGTGTTTCTATCTAATACAGATGGCTTGGAGATGATAAATTAGAAGCGGACAGACACATAAACCCCCTGTAGTCTTGTTCCTTAGGGTGGTCAGAGGGGTGCAAGTCAAGCATACATCCAACCTGCATCTGTGTTGCGTTTCAATTAATCCATTCAAGACACATTGTTTTTGCATATGTTCAATCATTTTGCATAAAGTGCAAACCCTGTTTATTTGTGGGAGTCTGGAGACCTCGTTCACATGTGTTCATGTTTAGCAGAGGATTCTCCTACAATGATATCACCTTGGAGGTATTCTAAAAAGATGTTCCAGTTTAGGGACGTTATGTAACTATATCTGCGGGAGCCTCTCTTTCATTAGTAAATAATCAGGCGGAGATGAATAATTAGATCTTTATCTTTAGCACTTTCTGTCTCTCCCTTTCTAGCCTTCCCTCCCTCTCCATACCCTTCTCTCTCTCTCTCCTTTTTCTCCTCTTCTCCCCATCCTTCTCTTCTTGTCAGTTGGTCTTCATGCAGTACTGATCTGCATTGATCTGGTATGCGAGGCCACAGGTCTGTACAGCTCCTCTCTCAGACAAACCATCTGTGTTAGTTTGAAGGTTTTCATAACAGGACAACCACAGTATGAATGTAATTCAACCATGCTTGTTTGACCATACAAGGTTATGGATGAGGGATGAGAGTCATGACTTCCACTGGCCCTCTCTGCCAAGCTATTGTTTCTTCCTTCTTGTTTTTGCTTGGCTATGGACCTGTCTGTCTAGACCAGGGTCTGTCTAGACTGGGTTTGTCTCGACTCCTGTAGTCAGTCACTTTGATGTACATGTAAAGTGATTGGCAAATATTATTGTAGTTACTGTAAAGAATTCAGTTTGAGCCATTCCAGTGAGATACTGTCATGTCCTAGCTTCTCACTGACGCTGTTGTACATTGTCCATGCTAACCCTTACCACCCTCCAAACACTCACACACACACACATGCATACACACACACACACACACACACTAGCCTGGCCTGGCAGTAGCACTGAGGCCAAATACACCTCAAGTTCAAAGCTATCAATGTCACTTCGGAAGAAAAATCTTTAAGAATGAACTGTGACAAAGCTACACTGTTTCTCCCTCTCTCTCTTCTCTTTCTGTCTCTTTCCACATTTGTTTTGGAGTGAACTGCTTCTTCAAAAACAATGAGCATGTTTGTCTGGTGAGGTTGCAGGACCTCTACAGTGACTGTAGATCCATCCAGCCACACCTACTGACACTGTGCTGGCACTAGAATCGTCTCTGCAGTTGGATTAATGTGTGAGATATGGACAATGAGTCGAAATAATACAAACAATTAAACATGGAAACACCTTGTCTCGTTAACCTGAACTATTTTCCTTTAAGTTGACAAAGAAAGGTCTTTGCGAATAGGCCACAAAGCTTTAGTTGTTGGACTGAATCTTGCAGGTGTATCTGCTAAATAATATGTATGGCAGCAGACCTCAGACTAACATCCTTCCACTCCGGTAAGAAGTGTTTATGTGTATTTAGAGCAACATCGCTTCTCACTCCATCCGCACACAGCTGGGGACTGACAGCGTCCTCCTAAACTAGGCCATGTCAACACACATCCTCTTACACAACATGTCAAAGTTTGTAAGCATATGTAAAACGTTTCTCGCCCATGAACAAAGGCTGGCTTTCGGAGCTGCCCCCCTTCCAGCAGAGAGGAGCGTTGAGGAGAGGCGCAGAGAAGGACAGAGCAGTAGGACACTGCCTTAGGAGGTAGTAATGTGAAGCCTTATTGTTTGACCAGAGTAGAGCCTGGTGCTCTGATGATTACACAGGTCTGATATATAGGTCAAGGATGATAGAATCTCAAGTAATGGCCCCCTCTTATAGGGCTTGGGGCTGCTGTTGAGGATGGGGCTGAGGTTGAGGCTGGGGCTGTGGCTGAGACTCAGGTTGAGGCTGGACCTATGGTTGGAGTTGGAACTGGGGCTGAGGCATGGGGTTGGAGCTTAGAGGCGTACTCCTTCTCTGGAATGTTTTTGTGTAATTAGATCTGCTAGGAGTGCATGTTCTGATTTCACAGTAGCTGCTATGCTAATTCAGCTAATGTAGCTGTAACGTCGTATCTGTCCTGCCTGTCTCAGAATGCCTGTCATACAGCAGGAAAAGCAGAGGTATGTGTCTTGGAAATGACCTTTGAATCTCTCTTCATATTTCTCTCTTTCTTTCACACACACACAAACACACGCACGCACACACACACACACACACACACACACACACACACACACACACACACACAGTAAGTATAATGTATGCCCAGACCCCTCACACCTTGCTGGAAGATGTAGAGGTTTACTGACAATCAGTGTTAGCGTTGTTTCAGCCGTGCGAGACCCCCCCCCCCCCCCCCCCCCGCCATCGACTGACGTCATCAGCACTACAGGAGTCACATAGAGGTCATGGAAAAGGACATGCGTGGTGTGTGTGTGCGTGTGTGTGTGAGAGTACTGGGAGAAGCAGCATGAGACCTATAGAGTAGGTGTGAACTTGTGCCCGAAAAAGTAAGAGGAGGTGACTGTTAGTTGCTGCTCTGAGGGCTGGTGTTCTGCATCTGGTCTCGGAGCAGCGCTATCTGTTAGACCCAGTTCTGCTCAGAGAGAAGAAGACCTAGTTTACTGATGCTGCCCTTACAGCAGTAGCATTATGCGCCATTGTAACTGGCGTGCTATTTTGCTCATAACGCATCAAAATTAGACGTCCCCAAAAAAATCCAGGTGGATTTTGAAAAGGGTTCATTTTTTGAATGTTGAATGTGTTGAATTTAAGACAACAGAGTTATGACTTGTAGTTCCTCATCGTTGTCCACTAGGTGGAACCATAATACAATTCCTAACAAACAGACCAGGTTTAGTTTAATGTGAAATCCTGTCTGAATAGTGTGACTGTAGTATACTGGGTAAAAAGGTGTTCAAAGCCATTTTTACTATCTGATTAATTGTAATCTAGTTTCCAGGAGTAGGGTTCAGGGGGGCTTTTGAAACATAGTAGAACATCACAACTAGCACAACTAGCGTAACTAGGTTAGGATTATAAACCTTAAACATAGATGTTCTTCTGTTTTAAGCAGGTGAACACAAGTTTCTAAATCAGACGACTCGCGAACGCGCCCAGTGGTGGTAAGTGTGACTCTAAGCAAAAGTCCACCGAATAGCGTCATGGACAAACGGGTTAAATGGCACAAACTGTGATACTGAATGTAACACCACTGTCGCCGCCAGTACACAATGCCACTAAGACATGGATAATTAACAGATAATTATGCCTACTGTAAAATAAATGCTGCATTGATTGCTTGGAGTACTGTCAAGTGAGTTTCCCCAAGCTCTACCAGACAGTGCGGATGAACGAAGAATGCAGCGATGATTGCTCTCCACCTCACCCGTGTCATTAACACAGTCTAATTACGCTCTTGAGCCCGAGTTCCCTCTCCAATATACCAGAGGTTTATGACAGAACTGTTATGATCACACACTGCTGATTATTGCATTCAGGAAGGAGAGAGAGGCCAGGTTCCTAACTGTTATTGGCGTGGTGCGGCCTTCGCATGTGAGGGCCTTACCGCAGGGGTTGTAATACAGCGAGCGCTGCTGGGTTTTGAATGTAGGCCTATTATGATGACACACACAGACACACACAGACACACACTCAGTGACACAGACACTGGTGTGCTGCTTACCAAGACAATTTGCATTTGCTTTGCTTATCATTTCTTCCAGCCTCCACAGTATGTGTCACTGGTTCTAATTGAAAATTAGAGCTGAAAGAAAGGGAAGAGGCACAAACGAGGCATTCTTTGTCTAGAACACTGGGGGACAAAAGCCAGCTGAAAAGCACTTTTAAGGATGTTCGTTAACTTCATATGGTAATCATGGACCGTGCTTTACGGTAATTGCTGATAGAAGCTGTTGGATTGTTACATGGAGGGAAAAAAAAAACCAAATAATTTGCAGAGAGTGAGAGGATGGGGAGGAAGAGGAGAATAATGAACTCTGCAGAATGTAGACACAACTTTATCAGGGCTGGATGCTGATTGACAGCTGTCAGGGCAGCCCAGCCTTCAGCTTCAGAAACCCTGCAGGCATAGCAGACATTTAGAGCTCTCCTCTCCATCCCTCTCCTCCACTCCACCCCTCTCCTCCACCCCTCTCCTCTTGACTACTTTTATATATAACAAGTTTGGCCTGTCCTGCAAACTTCTGCCTGGGTCACAGTCACACACAGTTAGTGTCCACTCAGCGTCAGTCCAAAATAACTCCACCGATTGCCTGCTAACAGCCACCTGCCTGATTTAGCACACCGTGAAGAATACGTTGTGGGTGTGCATGTAGGCATAAGAGTGTGTGTGAAAATGAGAGAGAGAGAGCGAGAGCGAGAGAGAGACTGACAGGGACCGAAGGAGAAGAGATTGGAACAAGCCTGCAGATTATTGAAATGTCTAGTGTAAGCCCTCTCAGGCAATGAAAGCACTGCTGTCTCTGTTAATGCGAGGAGACCGGGCGGGAAGCAATATCTGTGACAACCAATGACATTATCTCAGGCTCTGCAGCTAATGCCATTTCTGATTATTATTATCACCCCACGGTGTATTTATGGAGAGAGACCTTTGCCTCCGCCTCCACCCCCACTATTGATGTAACAAGAGTATATATAATGGTTGTGTCTCTAATATTGTCTCCACCTCTCTCTCTCTCTCTCTCTCTCTCTCTCTCTCTCTCTCTCTCTCTCTCTCTCTCTATCATTCTCTCTCTCTCTCTCCTCGCTCTCTCTCTCTTCTGTAGTAATTTTCCCTCTTTTTCTCCCAGGGATCAAACTCTGGGCCTGCAGGATTGCTCCTGAACGATGTTCCAGAAAACACCTGGAGGAGCAGGAAGCACTCCCTCTGTTCGGTCAACGGGCAACCCTGGGAGCAGAGGATGACAAGCCCTGGTCTGCTGGACACGACTGAATGTGTCTGCTGAGTGTGTGTGTTGAGTGTGTGGTGTGTGAATTGTGTGAGTGTGGTGTGTGTATGTGTGTGTGTGTGTGTGTGTGTATGTGTGTGTGTGACTGAGAGAGTGTGAGAGGGGGGCATGGCTCTCAGGTGGGATTCTGGGAAGTGTTGTGGTAATGGAGGCTTGGCTGGGCTGTGAGCAACAATGATGTCATCACTGTCAGACCGGGAGAGAGGATTCTCTGGTCCCTGTGCCCCCGCTCCTTAAGACCCTGTCACTGCGAATCCATCAGCCACCAACTCACACTCATGTACACTCTCTCTCACACACACACACACACACACACACACACACACACACACACACACATACACGTAAATGCAGGAAGTCACACATTCTCACACTAGCTCCTTCTGCCTCTATCTCCTGATCTTTTTTTTCTCACACACAAACACACCTACAGCTCTGTACTGTTGCACAAACACACCTACAGCTCTGTACTGTTGCACAAACACACCTACAGCTCTGTACTGTTGCACAAACACACCTACAGCTCTGTACTGTTGCACAAACACACCTACAGCTCTGTACTGTTGCACAAACACACCTACAGCTCTGCACTGTTGCACAAACACACCTACAGCTCTGTACTGTACGCACAAACACACCTACAGCTCTGCACTGTACGCACAAACACACCTACAGCTCTGCACTGTACGCACAAACACACCTACAGCTCTGTACTGTTGCACAAACACACCTACAGCTCTGTACTGTACGCACAAACACACCTACAGCTCTGCACTGTACGCACAAACACACATGGCACTGTGCGATCCTGTATAGTACATGTACGCACATAAATACAGCACTGTTTATGCATGCATGCACACACGACAGCAGATGTAATGTCATGTGTGGCAACACACACAGGCAGTCAGCTCAGCTACATGGGAATGTTTGCAAATGTAAATGTTATAAAAAAAGTCAAACATTTAACAATAACAATGTCTCACCCCCCCCCCCCCCCCCCACACACATACACACACACACACACAGTCCCACCCACACACCTGTACCCAGGGCTTATCCTAGTTAGTGTTCTGCTATATAATGCATGAGTTGCCTCTCTGGGTAGAGGAACAGAGCTTAGTGGCAAATCCATGGAGACACTGGAACATCTCTGCCTTGCATTATACATCTGTGAGACTCACTGAGGTGGACTCTCTGTCTTCGTCTGACTGACTTTAAGAAGATTGTGTCTAGCCTCATGGTGATTAAACACAGGGAGCGGGAGAATAAACAAGTTCATTATTCAGCCAATGTCTCACTTAAACTGCCATGGTTCCAATTAGAGTAATGAAGAAGAATGACAGGAGACTGTTCCCTGTGTGTGTGTGTGCTTGTGTGTATGCGTGCGTGTGTGTGCTTATGTTCCGTTTAGGATTACGTTAAGGGTTAAATTTAGCGTTCCGATCCAAACATCCAGCAAAGAAATCAGTCGTTAATTGCAGTGGGTGTCTGGTGGGCGATGCCAATGTGTGCTTCATTGACAAGTTAATTATTCATCCCACGGAACATTCTCATGCCTTCCCTCAAATCTTGATGGTGCACTGATGTAGCAACAGATTATTACGGGGTGAAACCGAAGGATAAATCTGGTGCTTCTGAACGGCAGAGCTTCGCTGCTCAGATCAGTTGTGTGTGTGTGTAGTTTTGTCTCCACATGCACACACACACACAGACAAACTTAATTGGCCAGACTCTGAAGTGAGGTCATCTGATGTGGCAGGAGGAAGCTAGGCTGGCCTGATGATTCACTTAATCCCAACACACAATACACACACACACACATACAGTACATACACACATTCACATATACACACGTCATTAGAAGTGGAGTGAGCAGGGGTCAGGTGAGTCATGTGACCCCAGACCAGGAAACAACAGAGCAACAGGAAGATGTGTCAGCATACAGGGACAGGCAGAGCAGTGTGTGTGTGTGTGTGTGTGTGTGTCAACAGCACATTTTTTAAACAGCTGAACTGTTATTAATGTGATCACCCTAAAGTGTTCCGAGGCAAAATAGGCCGAAAATGTATGAACCAGAGTTTTGTTTTCAATGTTTTGTTTTCCAAAACTGCAGTATGTCTGGCATATCAGTTGCTATGCTAAAGCGGGGTCATGGGTCAGTGATATGACATCCAGGAAACCTGAGCTCACCTGAGCAGGTAGACCAGCCATACAACCACCCCTCCTCTCCCAGGTAGACCAGCCATACCGCCACCCCTCCTCTCCTAGGTAGACCAGCCATACCACCACCCCTCCTCTCCCAGGTAGACCAGCCATACCGCCACCCCTCCTCTCCCAGGTAGACCAGCCATACCACCACCCCTCCTCTCCCGGGTAGACCAGCCATACCACCACCCCTCCTCTCCCAGGTAGACCAGCCATACCACCACCCCTCCTCTCCCAGGTAGACCAGCCATACCGCCACCCCTCCTCTCCCAGGTAGACCAGCCATACCACCACCCCTCCTCTCCCAGGTAGACCAGCCATACCGCCACCCCTCCTCTCCCAGGTAGACCAGCCATACCACCACCCCTCCTCTCCCAGGTAGACCAGCCATACACCACCCCTCCTCTCCCAGGTAGACCAGCCATACCACCACCCCTCCTCTCCCAGGTAGACCAACCATACCACCACCCCTCCTCTCCCAGCTAGACCAGCCATACCACCACCCCTCCTCCGCCTCTCACACAGTGTCTCTGTTAGACACACATAGTCTGACATTAAGCCCATTGCAGAACACATTAGGTATGATTTGAATAATTACCTCATTATTTAATTCTGGATTTAGACTGCTTCCCAATACACTAAAGAGCAATCTCTCTATAATGCGTAGTAGGATTTGTGTGTGTGAGTGACTGTGTGCGTGTGCGTGTCCGTGTGTGTCCATAGACACATACAACAATTGAATAAAAGAAACGGATGCTTAGCAATATAAAATGGCTGTAGATAATTGTATTGACACTTCCAACACAAATTGAATACTTAATTACTCATGCAGTCTATGGGATTTCTAAATGTACCCTCATTCGATTAGCTAATGGATGGCAGGTGCAGCCATCTGTCTAAATACCCCCAGGTCCCCTTGTTATCCTTAAGCATGAGCCAAAGGTAGAAGCTAATATTGATCCCCCAACAGTTTTTCTCAATGACTTTAGCTCATTTTTTGAAACAGTCCAAACATTTTCTAATCTGTAAATTCAATTGTCACAACTCTTTTGCATGTCTGAAATATGTAGTGACTCAATCAAAAGATTTAATTGTTGCTTCAAAAATGTCGTTATTGTGTCAGTAAATCGGCCAATGCCATGTAAAGGAAGCTTTTTAGTGATCGTGTGAGCCATCCATTTTGACATATTTACTGGACATGTAAATGTGAAAAAAACGTTTCTTGTGTGAACTTCTTGTTAAAAAAAATCTATCATTCCAAAATAAGGCCAAAGCGATTGAGGAGAAACAGTTCTGATCTGAGCTCAGTGGTGATACATGTCTGTAGTGGAGCCTTCCTGTTCTTCTGTAACACCAGGAACTAAACAGATCTCATGCATCCTCACTCTGGCGTCAGCCTTTTTGATTGACAGTGATATTAGCACCACAACTCTCTCTTCCTGCCCCCCACCTCCCTCCCCCTCCCCCCACCTCCCTTGCATGTCTACCTCTCAATCAACCTGTCCATCTGGCCATCTCCCCCATGGGACAAAGGAGCTATAAATACATACTGTACACACACATGCACACTATTCCTAATTAAAAGGACTGACTCTGGAGTAAGGTAAGTAGAATGATCGGTGGTGCATGAAGGAATAGAAAATAATCCCCCTGTCCACGCACGCACGCACACGCACGCGCACGCGCTGGTTTCCCTCTTTCAGTCATCGTTTTCTCCCACCATCAAAATGTCACAATCCATAGCAAGACTCTCTGTGTGTGTGTGTGTGTGCATGCTCGGCAAAATCTGTGGAGGACGTCTCCCTACCGGCCATATTTTGTCAAGGTAGTGTGTGTGTGTGTGTGTGACAGAGAGCGAGAGCGAGTGTGGCTAGGCTAGCTAACGTCTCCAAGCTCAAACAGAGCCAGTAGGCAAAGATTCTCCTACCCGCCTCCCTCCAGACTCCTGATGGTCCCCGTCCTTCCCCAGCCTCTGAGGGCCTCTGAGGGCCACCTAGACTGGGGTGGGGGCTCTGCCCTGGGCTGCTGATGTCTCTCCCAGATGGATCCCAGCTCCAGGCACTTTTGCTACAAACTAGCCCTGAGAGCAAGGAGGTGAACTGGGGTAGGTGACCCCAGCAGGGTGGGGAGAGGAGAGGCATGAGGAGGAGCCAACTGCCAGAGGTCAGGACAAATCTGTTGGGTTCTCATTTACAAGGATGTTAAACATATACACAGACCAGCAATGATTACTTTTTTTGTGTGGAAGATTTAGTAGAAAAATGTGTTTTGAATTAAGCCACTTTAGCTCAGTGGTCTTGCTAAAATGGTGTGACAAGGAAGGAGACCCCAAGTGGATTATCTCAGTGTTTCTATAAATAACTGGCTGAGTTGTTAATATTCCACCTGAGGTGGAGCCCTTGGTGTGATGATCTATCTGGACAGAGGAGAGGGGCTGCTGCTGGGATATTTATAGTAGCAGGGCAAGGATCTATGCAGAACACACCTACTCTAGAGCCACTCTCTCCCTGTCTACCTCTCCCCCTCCCCCTCTTTCACACACACACACACACACACACACACACACACACACACACACACACACACACACACACACACACACACACACACACACACACACACACACACACACACACACACACACACACACACACACACACACACGGGTACACGCTTACTCGGAAGCACACACACAAACATACAGTACAAATACATGCTCAATTTGAACACAAGCACGATCCTGCTGCTGTGCCCTACTGCAGTGTTCTGCTACATCAGGTGATGTCTGTCGTGGTGCCAGCCGGTCTGAAGACTAGCACCAGCCCCCCACACAGCAGTGTCTGTTAGAACCACAGAGGGAGTGAACCTCTACAGCCAAGCCTGGTTCACAGCACTTGGTGTCACAGGATTAATGGGCATGATGCTATCATGGGAGTCAGATGGCTGAGCGGTTAGTAATCCGAACGTTGCCGGATCGATTCCCGGCCGTTCCAAATTACGTTGTGTCCTTGGGCAAGACGACACTTCACCCCACTTGCCTCGGGGGAATGTTCCTGTACTTACTGTAAGTCGCTCTGGATAAGAGCGTCTGCTAAATGACTAAATGTAAATGTAACCCTGGTTCACAGCACTTGGCGTCACAGGATTAATGGGCATGATGCTATCATGTCTCCAGGCATCCTAAAGGAGATTAGGGAGCAAGAGGGACGGTAGCAGATAACAGTACATGGAGGGGAAGTAGAGAAAAAACAATATCCCCAATACATAGTTACATAGTCTGCCAAATACTGAGCCAGTCTGTAAATCTGCTCCACAGTCTGCCAAATACTGAGCCAGTCTGTAAATCTGCTCCACAGTCTGCCAAATACTGAGCCAGTCTGTAAATCTGCTCCACAGTCTGCCAAATACTGAGCCAGTCTGTACATCTGCTCCACAGTCTGCCAAATACTGAGCCAGTCTGTAAATCTGCTCCACAGTCTGCTGGTCCAGGTGTGTCATACATGTACAGTGTATCCATCTGACACTACAGTGATCTGAGGTTAAATGTTCGGACAAGTGGGAGAGTTAATGAACGCAACACAAGATTGCTGTTCATTGAACTACGCAAATGCTTCCTCGAACTTCCACTGAAAAGTGTTTGCCAGATGGGATCTTCAGGGGGACAGAAGGAGGTTGAGTGGAGGTCAAAGCAATTTCATGATCTCCTGTAGTGGGAACAGGAAGCCTGCTGGGGAGAAGGGGGGGGGGCGGTCTCTTTGTCCAGCCTGCCCGTGTCCCATCATCCTTTCTCTGCCGTCACTCCGGCCTGGCCTCCTCTGGCTGGTGGAGGAGCTGGTGAGTAGGCCTGACCTCTCCCTCCACAATTATCCTGTCACTGCTGTACCCAAAACAGTCATTAGTGCTAATGGGAGGAGACGAGAGGGATGGGGGAGTGGAGGAGAGATGAGGGGAGAAGAGAGGAGCAGAAATGGTTGGGGGAAGGGAGGGGGGGAAGGGGAGGAGAGGAGAGAAGATGGAAAAAGTAGGGGCTGGAGAAGGCACATAATGAAGTCAGAAGGTTAGCGTTATGTAAGAATGTTTATTTCAAAATTGTTAGTTTAATACAGAAATAGTCATCTATTATATTGATTACCAGACAATCATTACTTCAATCATGCTTTCTCTGATTACCACTGTTCCAAAAGTACAATATATTTTCCATAAATGAAGTTGTGCAAAGAAAATATACACTAGAAAGCAATTGTACACCGACACAAAATAGAGAACAATTCATTAACAATTCATTATCTGAAGGCATCACACAATTCCAAGAAATTAGTGAAAGTTTTAAGGCCATTTTGTACAATTATTTCTCAAAGATGTTCTTTTCAAAACACTCAATTAACAAAACGAACTGGTGTGTCTCATGTAAAACTTTACATGCAAACTTAGTGCACGTTATATAATTAGATATGACAAGCATACACTATATTATTTGGATATCTTTAGTAAACAAAGACCATGTGTGTGAACTCACATGCTCCAATAAAACACTCTGAAGAAGTAACCTAAATGTCACGCTCACACGCAAAAGGACTCATACACACACTCTGAAATTCCCACAAAATGAAATACGTGCTCATGCAGGCACACACACACACACCCACACACTGCACACACGCACACACACACACAATGGGGTTGGCAAGTTGGCAAGAACTGTGGCACTATTATTACCATAACAACCATAAAAGATATATCTACTGAAGGCAGAGTGTAGGCCAAATGCAGTGGGGAAAAAAGAATGGTGTTCAGATAAGTGTGTGTGTGTGTGTGTGTGTGTGTGTGTGTGTGTGTGTGTGTGTGTGTGTGGGTGTGTGTGTGTGTGTGTGTGTGTTGGGGGCTGAGAAGAACAAAAAGCAGCAGTAGAAGCAAGCTGTTCTATGTTTCGGGGTGGGGTGAGGGTGGGGGTGGGGGTGGGGGGGCTTCCTGCTGCTGTAAAGCTCACTGTGGCACAGCACAGGGAGGAGAAAGATCATAGTGTTACAACTTCAACCTAACTAGTAATCTCTATAGACTGATGAAAGATAAGGATAAAGGATTATCTTGAAATAGCTGTGT
Source organism: Hypomesus nipponensis (assembly GCF_054491055.1). NCBI lineage: Eukaryota > Metazoa > Chordata > Actinopteri > Osmeriformes > Osmeridae > Hypomesus > Hypomesus nipponensis. The sequence goes on from NC_140367.1 coordinate 4,464,174, forward strand.
TGATTTGTGTGTGTGTTTCCTAAATACAGATAAAAATAGGTACAATGGTAGGCTGACACGCCGCCATGCAGAATGTGGTTTCTCAAATAATATCTCTAATGACTAAATGTGAATACATGGCATAATTATTGGTATACAGTTATCATGTCAGTTACTGGTACTGAGTGTTTGGGTTTAAAACAACATACTTTACAAAAAGATTAACTGAGATGATTTTAGTTATCATCCAAAGGCAATTCCATCATCATCTGTAATTGTATTAAGACAGCAGACAGGTCAGGAGACCTGGTTTTTGGGGGCTCCAGGGAGAGCGACTGTGGGTGGGTTGACTGGCATGCCTGGATTAGAGATTCCGATATAGCATTCAGGTGTGAAATCCAGAGTTTACAATAAGTACAAACTTGACTGATGTTAGGATAAACACATCATTCTTCCACTTAACGTCACAGCAACCATTAGAAAACATAATGTCTGGTGCCCAACTCAGGGGATTTCATACCTCATAATCACATTCAAAAAATAACTGGCACAATATAAAACCAAAGCAAATGAGAGCTACAAGGTATTTAAATCTGAAAACACAAAGAGAAAGAAGAATAGTGAAACCAAAGACGAAGAATCATTCTGCTGTTTTTGACCACTGGGCTCTGAGCCTCAAACAGGGTTTGAGAGCAGCTGCAATGTTAACCATGGAGGTTGAAGAGATGCAGGGGTTTGCTGGGGCTTGCAGAGGTGAGTTGGGGTATGTTGGGGTATATTGGGGTATGCAGGTTGAATGGTCAAGGACAAAGACATGAGATGAGGGGAACCACCCCACCTTCCCCAGACTTCCTATAGTCAAGGCAGTTTGGAGGGAGAGAGAAGAGAGAGGAGAGAGAGAGGAGAGAGACAGGAGAGAGAGGAGAGAGAGAGGAGAGAGACAGGAGAGACAGGAGAGAGAGAGGAGAGAGACAGGAGAGAGACAGGAGAGAGACAGGAGAGAGACAGGAGAGAGAGGAGGGAGAGAGGAGAGAGACAGGAAAGAGAGGAGAGAGACAGGAGAGAGAGGAGAGAGCAGAGAGAGAAGAGTAACAGAGATAAGACAGACGTGCAGGATAACTGTGCATGCTCTGGAGGCTACAATCATGCAAAAGTACACATACTAGAGACCGGCCACTGGGGCTGCACTGCTGCTACCTGACTGACACCTGGGGCTAAGAAGACACGCCGAGAGAGAGAGAGAGAGAGACAGAGAGAGAGACAGAGAGAGAAAGACAGAGAGAGAGAGACAGAGAGAGAGAGATGACCGATATACTAAAGTTTATACTCAAAGTACTTTTATAAAAGTATCCAACAGTAAAAATCATTGTTAACATGTACTGTAAACATTGAGTGAGATTTGGATAGAAGAGAGAGAGAAACCTATGTCTATTTATGTACAACAGTCAAGGGATTTCTCATCCAGGAGTTAAACCTTTCTCACTACACTCTCCTTCCTTCCTTCCTTCCTTCCTTCCTTCCTTCCTTCCTTCCTTCCTTCCTTCCTTCCTTCCTTCCTTCCTTCCTTCCTTCCTTCCTTCCTGTTTTCTTTCCTTTCCCTGTTTTCCTTCCTTCCTTTATTTTCCTTCCTTCCTCTTTGTCCTCATCCATTCCTTTCTTGACTCCCTCCCTACATTCTTCCAGGTGAGGGGCGAGGCCCTACAGATCTTGTCTGCATTCCCAGGTATGTATTCTAAAGAGTCTCTCGCGTGTTCCCAGACAGAATCCCAATATCTGAGGAACGCTTAAAAGTGGAAGTAAACATGCCCTCTTTGACCCTATCTGTGGCCCCCGTTTGGAGGCTTTAGCCTTTAGCCAGTCAGCCAGTCTCCCTTAGTGCAACCAGAGATAGAGAAAGATAAAGAGTCCCTAGAAGCCCTTCCCCAAGCCACTGGCACCATCAGGACTGAGAGGGCCGAGAAAGATGGAAGTATGTGTGGAGGTGGTCGGTGGTGGCGTGCTGCCTGCCTGCCCGCCCGCCCCTCCTCAGATCTGGGTCTGGATGGGCTGTCCTGGAGGGGTGTACGGAGGGGGCGCGGGCAAGGGCTTGATGCCCCTGGTCCTCATGTAGGACAGGAACTGGTCGGGGATCTCTGCCAGGACATCTTTAGCCAGCCGTGCCATGCTCAGGATGTGGTTCCCTGTCCTATCAATGTAGTCTCTGAAGGGGACAAACTGGGGAGAGAGAGAGAGAAGTCAAGAGAGAGAGAGACCACCAGAGGACAAGGCGTAGGAAAAGCGAGAGAGAGGAAGAGACATCAAAAATAAATTGGACTATTTCAGTTTCCTTTGGCACGGGAAATTGACAGTTAGGAACATAATGATGGAAAACCATAGTTTGACATCAAACACAGGCAGGATCAAACCAGGGGTGTGTGTGTGTGTGTGTTTATGTGGGAAGTCATGCTGCTATGTGGCTGGAAGACTACCCAGTCCCTCCAGCAGTAATGATGCAGCAGACACAGCAGTGTCTTTCATGCCTTATATTACTGTCTCTGTGTATGTTCTCTATACAGTGTGTGTGTGTGCGTATGGGTGGGTGTGCGACTGTTTGGGTCTGCTTATGAGGGCAGGGTGCCAGTGAGTGGATCAGACCAGAACAGACCAGAGCAGACGATCACCTAGCTCCCAGCCCTGATGTTCAGAGGCTGTTAACAAGAACACTAATGAGCAGAGGGAGGATAAACACTCATTCCTCCATCACCCACGCAGACCGAGGGAGGGACAGACAGCAGAGAGAGAGAGAGAGAGAGAGAGAGAGAGAGAGAGAGAGAGATAGAGAGAGACAGAAAGAGCCAGGGAGAGAGACAAGGAGAGAAAGAGAGAGAGAAAGAGAGAGAGAGAGAAAGAGAAAGAGAAAGAGAGAAAGTGCATACCTGAACAATGTCCCTCTCTGCATATCTTCCTCGTGATGAGATTCGGACCTCATCTCCATCCAGCTCCACCATGGCTGAGGAGAGAAGACGAGTCAACATCCACACACTGATCCCACTGTAATCACTGATCCCACTGTAAACACTGATCCCACTGTAATCACTGATCCCACTGTAAACACTGATCCCACTGTAATCACTGATCCCACTGTAAACACTGATCCCACTGTAATCACTGATCCCACTGTAATCACTGATCCCACTGTAAACACTGATCCCACTGTAATCACTGATCCCACTGTAATCACTGATCCCACTGTAAACACTGATCCCACTGTAAACACTGATCCCACCGTAAACACTGTGATGCTCGCATTTCACTCATGTACCAACACAGAGGAACCAGGACTGCTTTCTGCTTTGCAGAAAGTTAGATAAGAGTGTGATGGGTCATGGATGGATAGGATAAGGGAGGGAGAGACACACAGTCACACTTACCATCAAACTCTGCAGGCCCCACACCTACGATGATGATGGACATGGGAAGACATGAGGCCTGGAGAGACCAGGAGACAAGAGGCAGATGAACGTCACCTCTTCTCACCATTCATTACTATCATTCTATACCATTGGTTTATTTATATGGATTTTTCCAATACTCTAGGAATTGTGGTTGTTTTTGAATGCATGTAAGATTTTGCTTGTGTGCGTGTGTACTTTATGCAACAGCATTAATATTATTTGTGTGTGTGTGTGTGTGTGTGAGAGAGTGATGCAGTTTCTTCCTGAGGGCTGAGTGGGCAGAAACACCCTGAATACTGACCATGAGAGAATCACCAGGCTCGCCTGCGCTCACACTCCCCAGACAGTTTACAAATGACATCTGTCTGTGTGTGTCTGTCTCTGTCTGTCTGTCTGTCTGTCTGTCTGGTCAGTGTGACTATTTATGATGGTCTGTGTGTGTGTACATGTTTGCGTATGTGTGCGACTGGGTATGTCTGCGTATTTGTGTGTGTGTGCGTGAGAGAGAGTGTGTGTATGCGTGTGTGTGTGTATGTATGTGTGTGTGAGAGAGTGTGTGTGTATGTATGTGTGTGTATGCGCGTGTGTGTGTGTGTATGTATGTGTGTGTGAGAGAGAGTGTGTGTGTATGCATGTGTGTGTGTGTGAGAGTGTGTGTGTATGTATGTGTGTGTATGCGCGTGTGTGTGTGTGTATGTATGTGTGTGTGTGTGTGAGTGTGTGTGTATGTATGTATGTATGTGTGTGTGTGTGTGTGTGTGTGAGTGTGTGTGTATGTATGTGTGTGTGAGAGCGTGCTCGCCCCTCCTGCCTCACTGTGGGCTGCATGTGGGTGACTGATGTTCTTGCTGGAGGGCTGCAGGGTGATTGATGATCTTATCATAACATCTTGTTTACTTATTCCCAGTGAACCATTTCCCGGGTCACCCCCCCCCTCCTTTCCTCCCCAAACTGAGCCTGCTAGCTTGCTGTTCACCTAGACTGGGTCTCTCTCCTCACAACCAGCCCTGAGGCATGGTCTAAGCTGCATGGAGCCATGGTGGGGTTTTACTGTGGAGCTGGATCTAGGTAGGAGTGAGTTGTTTTGATAAGGTTAGCGGTGTGGTGGGGGAGCGTTTCCAGTCTTACGTTGACGATGGACTCCTTGGTCTGGGCCATGTCTGAGATGACCCCGTCGGTGATGATGAGGAGGATGAAGTACTGGGAGCCGTCTTTAACCGACGCTGCGTACCTGGTGGATACACACACACACACACACACCCACACACACACACACACACACACACAGAGCTGTATCACGGCACACGTCCACATCCTGCCCATAGAGTCCTCAACACACAGCGCCCCCTGTGGTCAGCCCAACTGTGTGACACGTGGAATGCGGGCCTTTTCATTAGTCAGCGTTACGATGCGTTGATGAAAACACAAAGCTGGGAGAACGTGCCGAGAGACATGGGTGCAGTGGTGCTGTTCGCATGTCTCTGGTCCGACTCTGTCGTGCTGACTAACCCAGAGTTCCATCATACTCGAGTGTTACCTTCTAACATCTGAGCTGAGCAAGAAGAGGGGAACAGCTGAAGAAACGCCATCCTTTATCAAAGCCCACATTCTGTATGTGGGTGTGTGTGTGGACGGTGTTTCTGTAGAAAGGAGCTATTCCTGATTCCCATGCTAGGGAGAGGGGCGGTGCATGTGCTTTGTCTTTGCTTGGCTTCATGAACACACACAAACAACACACACAAACGCAGTGAGAAAAGACTTGAGCGTGGTGGTGGTGAAGTAAAGCGATAATTTATCAGGGAGCGCTCGTGAGGGTGGGAGGGGCCAGACGTGGAGACGAGGCGGAGAGAAAGAGAGCGAGAGAGAGCGAGAGAGAAAGAAAGAAAGAAAGAAAGAGAGTGAGAGAGAGAGAGAAAAGCAGAGTGGTTATTAATAAAACACGGGGGCGAGAGGTGCACCAAAGACAGGAGGGATGAGACGGGGAGAGGAGGGGAGGAGGAGGAGCAGGGGAGGGGGATGAGGAGGAGCAGGGTGGAAGGAGGAGAGGAGGAGGAGCAGGGGAGGAGGATGAGAGGAGGAGGAGCAAGGGAGGAGCAGGAGAGGACAGGAGGAGGAGCAGGAAGGGAGGCTGGTGTGACAGGGGTGTCTGGGAGGTGAGGGATGGGTGAGAAGGAGGGGGGGGGGGCGAGGGGGGGGGGTCTGCATGGCACTAATGAGTGGTAGGCAGTGAAAGGCAGTCACATCAAGCCCTGGCCTGGACTCGGCCCCAGCTCTCCTCGTCGTGTCACCCCACACCCCCACATCTTTCTTGAGAAGACCCCCAGTTTAAAGGCCTAGAGGCTTCCTGTGTAATTAGCCAATTACTCCTCTGGAGGATTACAGCATGTCTGAAGGTGTGCCACGCTCTAATGATGGCCTGTTACAAGAGAGAACATGGCTGTTATGAACATGTGGTTCTTCCCAGTCTGCCAGGATGTTCTTCATTAGCATTTCACCCCTCTGGAAACCTGTGATATCACTCTCTCTGGACTTAAAGTGTGTGTTTTCGGAGAAATTAATGTGCGTCAGATGGGTAGAAACACACACACACACGCAAGGGAATGCAGGCACACACACACACGCACATAGATGACAGGCGCTGATGTTTAGCCCCCTGACAACACGTTTGCTTCATTAAGGGAAACTTGTCAAAGTTTGATGAATGTGTGTGAGTATGTGTGTGAGAGAGAGACATGTACTGTAATCAAAGTTCTCTCACACAAACAGGAGTGTTTGCAGGTTCATTACAGCTATGAGACTCCTTTTCACAGCCCAGAAGATCTGCTTTAGAATCGGATTCAAGTAAACACAAATGACTGTCAAGTCATTTGCGAGCTGTTCTAATCTAGTTCTGTGCGTGCATACCTCATCTGTTTCCTCCAAAGCCCAACAGGTTCATAACGGCAAACATTTCTCCAAACCAGCTCTCTCTCTCTCTCTCTCTCTCTCTCTCTCTCTCTCGCTCTCTCGCTCTCTCGCTCTCTCTCTCAAATACAGAAGACAACCAATCAATACCCGTGTCCAAGCCACCTTAGCCAGTATCGATTATGGGAGAAATCATGAGATTGGGCCCTCTGACACTGTCATCGCTGTGCTTGGATAGTCTATCAGGGGGAATGCTATCTACATCAAATGAAGATCTTAACAGACATATTATTACACACTGATGTGTATGGGCTTATAAAATGTAGGAAAGTTAGGCTTTTCTTAGTGTGTGTGTGTGCGTCCTGATTCCCTACCTGGCCACATGGTTGATGACAGGAGAGAAGTTGGTGGGCCCGTACAGCTGGACAGACTTCAGACTCTGGTAGTAGGCCTCCATCACACCATCTATCCCTGCACAGTACGGGTTCTGGGGGTTCCCATTCTACACCCACCACAGAGAGGAGGGAGAGAGGCAGGAGGGAGGCAGGCGAGGAGGGAGGGAGGCAGGCAGGAGATGTAAACAGGGTTCAATCGATGCTGTAACTGTGGCTAAGGTTTCTTCTGGTTTCCATCCTCCCCTTCTCCTTCCATTTCCCTCTCACCACTCCCTCTCTCATTTCTCTCCCTCCCCCCACCTTTTTCACTCCTCCCTCCCTTCTCTCTCCACCTCTGCATCCTCCTCCTCTTTCTCCTCCCTCCCTCCCTCCCTCCCTCCCTCCCTCCCTCCCTCCCTCCCTCCCTCCCTCCCTCCCTCCCTCCCTCCCTCCCTCCCTCCCTCCCTCCCTCCCTCCCTCCCTCCCTCCCTCCCTCCCTCCTCTCTCCACTTCTGTATCCTCTCCCTCCTCTTCCTCCTCGTTCTTTCCCTCCCTTCCTCCCTCCCTCCCTCCCTCGCTCCACCTCTGCACCCCTCCCTCCCTCCCTCCTCTCTCCACTTCTGTATCCTCTCCCTCCTCCTCCTCCTCGTTCTTTCCCTCCCTCCCTCCCTCCCTCCCTCCCTCCCTCCCTCCCTCCCTCCCTCCCTCCCTCCCTCCCTCCCTCCCTCCCTCCCTCCCTCCCTCCCTCCCTCCCTCCCTCCCTCCCTCCCTCCCTCCCTCCCTCCCTCCCTCCCTCCCTCCCTCCCTCCCTCCCCTCTCCACTTCTGCATCCTCCTCCTCCCTCCCTCCTCTCTCCACCCTCCTCCCTCCTCACCAGGGCGAACTCGTGGGAGATCCGCCCATCTGGGGGCAGCTTGGCTCCGAAGCCCAGGGCGGGGAACATCTTGTCACTGTCGTAGTCCTGGATGATCTCCCCCACAGCCTTCAGGGCCATACCATAGGCGTTCAGCTGGTAGGGGCTCATGTAGTGGAGCGAGGTGGGCTGAGCTGGGTTACCTGCCACGGAGAGCAACACATAAGTATCATACAGTCCTGTTGAGGGAGGTGTAAAGAGGTAGTGTAGAAGTTGCCCTTTGCTCCAGTGGAGAAATCCAGCAAATGGTTTTCAACGGGCTCTATAAAATAAAATATTTTATGGCAACGCGGACAGGTTGATAGTGCCACAACGTCTTTAACCTTGTGCTTCTGAGGTTGCAGGACGGCCAATATATGAACTGTGGGCCTTTCTCCAAACGTCTGTGCACAGGCGTACATTCACGACACCCCTGCCTGATAACACAAACAAGCTTGCAAGTCCCGGCAGCACAGCAAGCGAGCTGCTCTGACGACCAGGCCTGCCTCCTGATTCTAGAAACATCCCCGGAGCATGCAGGGCCAGGCCACAGCTGCTGCTACAGCAGGCGGATGTGCTGTCCAATCAGAGCTCATCGTTTCTGTTACAGCGTTAAGAGTGGAAGCCTTAGTGATGATGGAGAAGCCTATTAGGAGAAGGCTTTCCTCCTCATTAGCACACTTTTAAATACCACTCTGTTGAGCCTGGGAGACGACGGCCGGTCCCTTACCGTTTGAGGCGGTGAAATCAATCGCCACGGTGAAGTTAATCTGTGTGCTGGAAGACAAAAGTAGAGGGAGAGTCGAGAAGAGGAGGAGGGTGAGAAGGGGAAGGGAGGAGGGATAGGAACGGAGGAGGGAGAGAGAAGAGGGGAGGGAGAGGAGAGGGGGGAGGGAGAGAGAGGAGGGGAGGGAGAGGAGGGAGAGGAACGGAGGAGGGAGAGAGGGGAGGGAGAGGAGCGGAGGGACGGAAGAAAAGAGGGAGGAAATTAGTTTATTAATAAACTGCTGCTCGCCCACAGACTGCCAGCCAGTAATGACCATAACAAACAATCATCATAATGAATAGCAAACACAATCTAGCAGAGATGATCAAAGATACAGTTAGAAATCAAGATGAGAAAGAAGGCGTGCGAGAGAGAAAAAGAGCCAAAGGCAAAGAGAGAGAGGCATGTGATAGAGGGATGAGGAAAAAAAGAAAAGAAAAAGAGAGATAGAATGCAGCACATCAATCCTTCTCTAGGTATAGTCAAAGTAGTGAATTTGAGAAAAATAGGACATTATCCCCCACTCGTGTGGCCCCTCTGTGTCCTGCAGATCTCTGCAGGATCCTGCTCGGAGGCCACCATGACCCTGTCCCTCTTCACAGCCATGGGAAGCCTGCCGACAGAGCTCAGTGCACCAGACCTGAAAAAGCCTGTTTACCGAGGGCGATGGTGGGGGCTAGGGGCCCTTTGCCATCTCGCAGTCCAGCTATGAGGCCCCTTCAGCCTGGCTATGCTGTGCAGAGCCCTCCCTTTGAGCCAGAGTTGAGGTATGGTAAAGGGAAGCAAACAGTCGATCCAACACATGCGTACTCCATCTATGGGGTTCCCTGGTGACTGAATGAAAAGACGCCCTCAGACAGAAGGATGCAGACATGCCCAAGCAGGAGGTCCTGTGCTTCAACCAGACTCTTTATCACTGGATTCTATTATTCAGTCGCAGGAAGACGGTCAATATTTTAGTCCGCTTTGGCGATGAAAGCTTGGACAGAAGATGTTGTTTAGTATTCTCAGAAAGGGACTGTGGGCTGGGGGACATGTCTACAAGGACAGGAGGAGGGGGAGACGGAGAGAGAGAGACAGAGAGAGAGAGGCTAGAAAAAAGAGAGAAAGTGGAAAGAAAGAAGAGAAATTGAGGGAAGAGAAAGAAAAAAGAGCGAGAGAACGTAAGGAGAGAGGAAAAAAAACAGCCGTTTGTGAAGATGCCCAACTCTGTTACCGCGCTTCGTGCCGACAGAGACAGACTGAGGCCTGACACTCTGAATTATGCATAACCTCCAACACACACACACACACACACACACACACAGTGAGAGATTCCATCTGGCTCAGAGCATGAACAGACAAAAAAAAAACAAGGAGAGGATATAGCCAGAGTAAGAGAAGCGCGGGATGAGGGAGAAAGAAATGGAGAAAAGAGAATACGAGTGTACGAAAGATGGCGGGAAGGAGAGAGAGATGGATGAAGAGAGATGAATAACAAAAATACAGTATACAGAGGAAGAGAAAGAGAGAGAGAGAGAGGATGGATGAGAAAGAGAGAGAGAGAGAGAGAGAGAGAGAGAGAGAGAGAGAGGATGGGTGAGAAAGAGAGAGAGAGGATGGATGAGAAAGAGAGAGAGGATGGATGAGAAAGAGAGAGAGGATGGATGAGAGAGAGAGAGAGGATGGATGAGAGAGAGAGAGAGAGAGAGAGAGAGAGAGAGAGAGAGAGAGAGAGAGAGAGAGAGAGAGAGAGATGAGGCATGAGGCAGATGGGGAATATCCTGGCCAACAACATTGCACATCAAAAGTCCTCCACAACTGCTCTGTTTACACAGAAACAACAAACTTAAAATGACCAGAAAGTAGACACATTTTCTAGAATCAGACACACTTGACTACACCTGAAGAGCAATGGTAAAATGGGTATTTTCTCTGTTTTCTGTGTTGAATCCTGTCCTTAGTTAAGTCTGTAATATGGAGGCAGGTTGACAGTCTTATTATCCACTTCAGAATGCAGAGGCTTCAGTCCAAAGGCCAGCTGTAGCCTCTGCACCAATAACAAATGAGAATGATCTATGAGGTAAGAGTGAAACATCAGTGTATTGGCTGACAGCGTTGCCCCCGGAGATGTGTGTTCCTGGACATTAGGCCAGTTTGTTAAAGCTCAGCTTCACTGAAACCTTAAAATACACTCTTTCAACCGAACGTCTGTGTGAGTGAGTCTGTGTATGTCCCTGTCAATCTGTTTAGTGGAGTGAAAAACCTGGCTGACTTTCAAATGTAGATGGCATCTGAGTGTTGAATGCTATCTTGTGGTAAAGACTGTTTCTCTCCAGAAGCAGAAAGACACTTTCCCTGTCACTGAAAAGACATCTTACTAACATGGGAACCTGTTATTTAGCTGTTTTATTTATTTTAATTTTCCATTAACGAGACAAGAATAACACTTTGGAAAGAGCATGGCTTCCTTAATATAACATGTTTGTCTCATTATCTGGCACCGTGATTTGAGCCATTTGAAACCAGTACTGCTGAGGCTAGTGAGTTCAGATCTGATTGGATCATCAGTCTTCCCTTGTCAGCAACACTGAGAGGCCCTGTATAAAATGTGTAGCTTGTGTTCATTCATTTACCCTGGGTTGGAGCGAGAGAGACATGGAGAAATAGAGAGAGAGAGAGAGAGAGAGAGAGAGAGAGAGAGAGAGAGAGAGAGAGAAAGAGCGAGTGGGAGAGAAAGAGAGGGAGAATGAAAAAGAGAGGAGGACAAAGAGATGAAGGGAGAGATACTGCAGAATAACAACAGGAAACACTTAAAAGCTGTGTTGCGTGATGTTACCCTGAGTTGTATAGAGGAACAGCAAAGGGGTAGTGGAGTGGATCAGGACAGGTTGACATCCACCCAGACAGAAGCAGATGGCTTGTACACACACGTCATACACACAACTTCAGACACACGCACACAATCAATCATACAAAACACACCTGCTCACACACATGCACAACCACACACAAACCTGCCCTCACAAACACACACACACACACACTTGTCTCCATGGCAGTGTTATGGTGTGACCTGGGGCACACACTGAGACACCATTCTCCATCTCTCAGTACAATCAACTCTGGGGCAGAAAGAAACCAATCAGCAATGGGCTGGGAGCCAGCTGATGATCGGTTTGCAGGCAGATGAAAAGCTGCACCAAAATATAAAGAGAGGAATGAAAAGAGAGAAAGAAAACATGGGGGGGGGATGATGAATGGAGAGACGGGGAGATACCAAGAGAGGTGGGGAGGAGTGTGTGTGTGTGTGTGTGTGACGGAGGGAGGAGATGGGTTTGTGTAGGATCCTCTCCTGCTGCTAGCACCCCGGTGGGTCTAAGTCTACTCTGCTGGGAACCAATGTTAGCAAGCACTGCGCTGTCAGGGGGACTGGTGAGGAGGGCGCTCACTGCCATTAAACACCCCAGTAGGTTCATACCTGGAACATGGAAGGCCTTTATGAGACAGATGAAGGTTTCTCTAGGGGAACCTTTGGGAGACAGGTTTTGGGCTATGTTTAAAAACTTAGACAGCTGTCTTAATCCTTGCTGTCTTACTAGACAGGTGTCTAACGAGACAGCTCTCTTCGGGGTAATGTATCTTAAAAACCGTTGTTTTCGAACAGCCTATTAAGACAGGATGTACGTCATCGCGTTGCGTGTACTCATGTGCTCGCACTAGCGCGCTTTGTCAGACGGCAGTCAATTGCATTGAGTTTATTGTCACACTAAGTCAAGTTAAGCTGTATTTAAACTTGTGTTCCCTGTTAAAGCATGTGTGAGTGCATCCCCACAGGCACACTCTCATCTGCCAAACTCGTATATCATTGAATTCTTGACATGATAATGTCGAGTTCTATTACTGGCTGTGTTGAGTCACATGACCGACGCAGGGCTTGGTCAGTGGACGTCTGTCTGCCACTGGCCTGTCTGTGGCCTGGTACAGTCACACTGAGAATGGCTGCACACATGGCCAGTCAGGATTGGTCGGAGCCAGTCTTTGGAGGTCGGGGGTGTTGTCATGTGATCTCTGCCCCTTCACAGACAGATGTTGTTGATGAGACAGGGCTGGCGTCTGTCCATCTGCCCACAGGCCTCTTCCTCTGCACTATCCATCTACTGTGTCTGGTGTCCAAGTACTGGAGGGGAGAGGGGAGACGAGAGGAGAGGAGGATGTTATGCTGCTAAAATTCAGTCCCATTCCAAAGCACAAATAATCAGTCGTGCTTCTTCCTACCGGTGATGGCGGGAGAGGGAGGAGAGTGGGGAGAGGGGAGAGGGGGAGAGGGAACCCAGCGAGACTGGCCTTGTCAACATCCCTGCAGGGCAGACCTGCCTGCGTCGCCACAGAAACACACCAGCACACAAGCACGAGCTCCACTCAGATAGGAAGAAAACACAAAAACACACAAACAAACAAGAGCTGTTAATCTTTCTTTCCAAACTGAAGAGCTGCAAATCCAACGATCAGCAGCCTTTAAGGGGAGGTTAGAAAACAGACGGGGTAGCCGAGCTGTGATCGTCAAACAAAGTCAGACAACAGCATTCCACGGCCTCTCATGAAAACGACCGCTTTGCCGACAACCACTGTGCGTTCGTGAAGCTTTCTAGAAGCCTCCGCGTCCACAAGCCCACCCAGCCACAGCTGTGGAGAGCAGGTGGAGACAGGAGCGCCGTCGTCACCACCCGTCCACCTCTGCATGCTGCTCCTCCTACTGCACGGCCTCCTGCTCACTCCACTGGCTGCCTGATTCCCTGATAGCAATTAGCTGCATGCAATGAGCCAGGACAATGGCTGCCATTCACACAGAGGGTCCTGAATGGCCCTGCTTGGCTAACGAGAGCTCCGCCCCTTCAGGTGTCCCTCACAAACCTGCAGCCTGGCCTAGTGAGATAAGAGAGGAGAAGGTCTCAGTTCATATGCAGGTTTAATAAATAAAAAAAAAAAAAAAAAAGGATGTTTCTGCCACACACACAAACACACGCGGAAAACTCACCATGCAGAACAGTTGGACCATTATAAAACACTAGTGGTCCATTACAGTCTATTTAGGCTTGAGGCAGATAAACAGCGCTGTCCACTTCATTTAGCCAAACAAGCCTGCGCCTCCCTCCCCCGGCCGCCAGCCCACCCCAGCCCCCACAAACTGTGGAAGTGCTGTTAAGTTGAGCATGGTTCTGCTTCAGTTTACTAGGACACAACTCGAGGGTGTGATTGCCATTAGCAAAGACAGACCCCCACACAGTCATGCACGTGCAGTACAGCCAGCTAGCATCCTGCTCCAGCAACTCCAGCTGTAACCCTCACGGTCTGGGGAGTACACACACAGGCACCCCCCTCCCCTCCGCCCCCACACCCAGGGCCCCCACACCCAGGGCCTCCACACCCAGGGCCTCCACACCCAGGGCCTCCACACCCAGGGCCCCCTCACCCAGGGCCTCCACACCCAGGGCCCCCTCACCCAGGGCCTCCACACCCAGGGCCCCCTCACCCAGGGCCTCCACACCCAGGGCCCCCTCACCCAGGGCCTCCACACCCAGGGCCCCCTCACCCAGGGCCTCCACACCCAGGGCCCCCTCACCCAGGGCCTCCACACCCAGGGCCCCCTCACCCAGGGCCTCCACACCCAGGGCCTCCACACCCAGGGCCCCCACACCCAGGGCCCCCTCACCCAGGGCCCCCTCACTGCATCCTTCTACAGGGATCATCCATCCACGGCAGACCAGCCGGGGACGGGCGGGGGCCGGGCGGGGCAGTCTGCCTGAGTGTGGCTGTGATGCTGCCCCTGGTCTCCCTCCCCACTGGGAGTCTAATGAAAGAAGGACCGTGTGGGCGAGCTTTCCAACATGCATGGCCGCACGCTGTCAGTCCTCCCGAGACACACTCGGTCATTCACACACGCACGCACACACACACAGACACGCACGCACGGCAAGCGAGGACGGGCTCATGCGCACACACTGTGCGTGCACGCTCAAACACGCCCACACGCGCGCACTCTCCACCTGAAATCCAATCAGACCAACTGTCACTCTCTCTCTCTTTCTATCTTTTTCCCCGTCTTCTTTCTCTTTTTTTCTCTTTCCTTTCTTTTGTGTTAACTCCACCTTTCTCTAGGGTTATTTGTTCAGTAAGGTCAGTCCTAGTAGTGTTCCTGCAGTCAATCAGAAACAGGCTTCTGATGGTAACCTAAGATGCCGACTGTTAACCCACTGTGATCCGTCAGTTTCCATCATCCCAATTAAACCCACCTGACCTTCACACACACACACACACCCTAACACCCCCCCCACACACACACACACACACACACACACACACACACATGCATGCAGCCTGGTCACTTACCCTCCTTTGATGTAGTCCAGGAAGGTGACTTCAATGTCCACCAGGAAGGAAAGCAGGGTTACCTGGGGAGAACACAGGCAGGGTGAAGTGTAAACATAAAGAGTTTCCGTGTAGATCACTGTAAACCAAACAGGCTTAGTAGTACAGTAGTCTGGCAACCCACCTGACAGCCCAAACACACCTACTGTGTGTGTACACAGACAGATTCCACACAGACACAACAGGGGCGTTTGAGATTACGGTCTAGAATGTTCTTGACTCACAGTTCCCGAGTTGAGGTACTTTTTCTTCTTGCCTTTCTTCTTGGGGTTCACCACCTGCAGGGAGTTCAAGTAGCTGGTGAGCTGCTGGTGTGTGGGGCCGGCCTGTGCTCGCTCCGGGCTAGAGCTCAGCACAGACTGGATACACTCAAGGAGGCTGGCTGGCCCTCCGCACCTCACACATTAGCACTCCTCCTGCTGGAGGCTCCCTCTGCACATGCTCAGGGATTACAGCAGAGGCCAAGGGTGAGCCTTGTGTACGTGTGTGTGTGAGTGAGTGAGTGAGTGAGAGACAGAGACACAGAGAGAGACACAGAGAGAGACACAGAGAGAGACACAGAGAGAGAGAGAGAGAGAGAGAGAGAGAGAGAGAGAGAGAGAGAGAGAGAGAGAGAGAGAGAGAGAGAGAGAGAGAGAGAGAGAGAGAAGAAAGATCGATAAAAAGAGAGAAAAATAGATTAAATAAAAAGCAGTCTCTTTCATTCACTCCCTCGAACACACGCACACGCACACACACACATCATCTTCTAATATCCCTGGGTGGCCCTGGGCTGTTTTCATCCTGACACCTCACAGTGTAAGTAGTCAGCCTTGACTCTGTAGCCTGGGGAGGTTCTCATGTGAATATGTCAGGATTTTAATCAGGACTTACAAATGTAATGAAGCTGTATGGTCAGTGTAGCAGGATGGGGAGAGAGGAAGGGAGACAGGAGGGGAGAGAAGATGAGAGAGAGGAGGAGAGAGAGGAGGGGAGAGAGAGGAGGGTAGAGAGGAGGGGAGAGAGAGGAGGAGAGAGCGGAGGAGAGAGTGGAGTGGAAAGAGGAGGGGAAAGAGGAGGGGAGGGAGTGGAGGGGAGAGAGTGGAGGGGAGAGAGTGGAGGGGAGAGAGTGGAGGGGAAAGAGTGGAGGGGAGAGAGGAGTAGAGAGAGTAGGAGAGAGAGGAGGGGAGAGAGGAGGGGAAAGAGGAGGGGAGAGAGTGGAGAGTAGGGGAGAGAGAGGAGGGGAGAGAGGAGGAGAGAGAGTAGGAGGGGAGAGAGTGGAGTGGAAAGAGGAGGGGAAAGAGGAGGGGAGAGAGTGGAGAGTAGGGGAGAGAGGAGGAGAGAGAGTAGGAGAGAGAGGAGGGGAGAGAGTAGGAGGGGAGAGAGGAGGGGAAAGAGGAGGGGAGAGAGTGGAGAGTAGGGGAGAGAGAGGAGGGGAGAGAGGAGGAGAGAGAGTAGGAGAGAGAGGAGGGGAGAGAGTAGGAGGGGAGAGAGTGGAGGGGAGAGAGGAGGAGAGAGAGGAGGACAGAGAGTAGGAGAGAGAGGAGGAGAGAGAGGAGGACAGAGAGGAGGAGAGAGAGGATGGGGAGAGAGGAGGACAGAGAGTAGGAGAGAGAGGAGGGGAGAGAGTGGAGGGGAGAGAGGGGACACTCCCAGGCTGATGACCTGCTTATCTGGCCTCACTGTAGACTCTACACTGTAGAGCAACCAGAGGCTCAGACATCCTGAAGGTAAAGCTATGATTGCTAGTCTTTTGTAAAGTGTGACATACCAAAACACAAGGGCACTGTGTGTAGATACATGTACACATAAACAAATACACACACAGACGCAGGTAAAGGAACCCCGATGGGCGCGCGCACACACACACACACACACACAGAAAGTGACACTTTGTCTCTTGTGTTCTGTCAGCCTGATGCTCTGGCAGGAGAGGATGTCACATCAAGTCAACTGAGACACAGACGAGACGACACGAGAGCCCCATTACACGTTTGATCTGTGTGTATGTGTGTGTACTATATGTGTGTGTGTACTATATGCATGTGCGTGTGTGTGTACTATATGCTAAATGCTAAATGTGTACTATATGCACGTGACTGTGTGTGTACTATATGTGCGTGTGTGAGAGTGACTGTAAGCAGATGGATTAAGGGTAAACTTACACCCACACTTCCAAGACGTGAGTGGAAACAGCAGGCCTTCCACAATCAGCCGTGGAGGACAATACACAGACTGAACACAAAATGATGATAGTTTCTAACAGCCAGAGACCCTCTATCTATGACAGCACACCATTACCTGTGTGTGTGTGTGTGTGTGTGTGTGTAGTTGTCACTTGACAAACAGCCAGTGAATTTAGAATAACTGTGTGCCATTGTGCTGCTTCCTTTAGAGACCCCTGGTTCTATTTAATCAGGAAGTGTTTCTGTGGCCCAGTTCTGTGGTGACTCAGTTGGGGATCACTGTTAGCTCATCCACCCTCAAATGTAGACCTGCCTCACTGGGCTGACTTGCCGCCGCCCCCCCCCCCCCCCCCACCCACACCCACACATACACGCACACACACATATGCATACAGCACTCACCTCGTACACGTTAAACTGTGATTGACCCCGTGAAAGCTCTCTGTAGCTGGTGCTGAACTCTCCTATGAAGTCATGGCTTAAAACAGAATGCACACACACACAAACAAATATACACGTACATACAGATTTTCCAGAATGAAGTTTAGATGACACATTATAAAGTAGAAAATGTCTTCATATACTGGTGGCATTTCAAATCTCATTACGTAGACAAACAGAATACAAACTGAGGAGCTGCTGGGTGACAGAATCTGGATGCATGTGTGTTTGCTGAGATTAGTAACAGACTTAGATCATTAATCAGAGGCCATTATAGGTCTCAACAATAAAAAGGGAGACATTAACAGTGTGTTATTCAAAAGGGCTTTGATTATAATTCTATGGCACATTTATGTCAGTCATTTCACAATTCTCATTTACAATCAGTCATTTGGGGCTTCTTCGACAGACTCATTTTCACAGCTTTGAAATGCGAGACCAGTGTGTTTCTAACCAAGACCAGTGTGTTTCTAACCAAGACCAGTGTGTTTCTAACCAAGACCAGTGTGTTTCTAACCAAGACCAGTGTGTTTCTAACCAAGACCAGTGTGTTTCTAACCAAGACCAGTGTGTTTCTAACCAACATAAAGAAGGATACAAGAAAAGGAGTAGGAGATCGAAAAAAAGTGTATTTTGTCAAAATACTTCTGGGCTGCTGGATTTGATTTAACAAATGGAGCGTTCCAAAGGTGGTGACTCTTAAAGTGTTTAAACCCATTTAAACCACCTCCCACTAGTACTAGACCCTGAACTGTGAAACAATGACACTCATGATGTAATTTCCTCTTTGGACAGGCACGGTCCGACGAACTCCCACTCCATCAACATCAATCCTCATCCAACTGCCTTACCCTCTAGAAAAACAGATTAGAATCAGTCCCATGTCATCTAGATCAGACTTCCCTACATACTGCAACTCCCCATGAACAAGCCACTAAAGACGATTTCTGTTTAACGTATGTTTCATTCATGCAGATCGATTTTTAAATGTGAACTACCTTCCATCTCTGTCCCAATCGTACACCTCGATCTTGATCGTTCTGTTGAGAGGGACAGGAAGTTGTTAAGACAAGACACTGGCAACGGCAACATCCTGTACAATGTTGACGTGAAATTATTACTCAAAATGTGAGAGACTGATCTCCTTCAGTTAGGAAGTAGTATACCAACTATAATTATGTATATGACATGAAGGGTGTATGCGGCTTTGAAATGAAAAGACATATGTCAACTATAACCATACATAACCATCAACACTTAAGCAGTGGTAATGCCAGATAAAAATGCATTTTCCCTCCCCCCATATCTATTTCGGCAATCTTTTGTGGGCAGAGGGGATGAAAAATAAGGGAATAGTCTGTATGAGAAAGATATGTAGTGTTATCACGCTATCTTCCGCCCCCTCAAACAGAGAGATGATTTTCTCTGAGATGAGTCTGTTCCTTCACACAAGAATGGAGGAAGAGAGAGAGAGAGGAAAGGGAGAAATATAGAGCTAGAGAGAAGGAGAGACGGAGAAAAGAACGAGAGAGAAAAACTGAGGGGAGAGAGAGGAAAGCCAGATGGAAAGAGGGAGAGTGAGCGGAGATAGAAAGAGAAAAAGAGAGAGATAGGGAGAGAGTAAGGCGACTCTGACATTGTTATTCACCCATAAGCTACAATTCAATCTGCCTCAATTTCAGCTGGGGGCTCTGAAATACAGAGGCTCCACAGGAACAGGAAATCAGAGGTTTAGAGAGCAGGATGAACAGAAGCAATGAACAAGAGCTAGTCATTAGACGTGTAAACACTACATACCTGAGAGCAGAGGAGATGGAGGAAAAGAGGAGAGGAAGAGAAGAGGAAGAGGAGAGAGAGGAAGAGGAGAGGAAGAGAAGAGGAAGAGGAGAGGAAGAGAAGAGGAAGAGGAGAGAGAGGAAGAGGAGAGGAGAGGAAGAGAAGAGGAAGAGGAGAGAGAGGAAGAGGAGAGGAGAAGAAGAGAAGAGGAAGAGGAGAGAGAGGAAGAGGAGAGGAAGACAAGAGCAGCGATGAGAGGCTTCAATTGAAGATCAACATGTGGGGGGTAGGAGGTGAGGAGCTACTTTAGAGAGCTGGAGACGGGAGGGGGGGGCAAGGTAGGTGGTCTTGATGGAAGAGAGGGGGTGATGCGAGGTTGAAAAGGAGGTGAAGAGCTAGTGTAGAGAGCTCGAGTGAAAGGAGGGAAGGCTGGAGGGATCAAAGGAAGGGGAGGACAGCTCATACTAACATACTGAAATGTTTTATCTCAGAGAAACAATTACTGATTTGCTGCTGTTTGAGGCTCTGACAGGAGAGTGATGAGTCGACAGACCAGACAATACATCTGCTCTGTCTGTGATCCCTAAGGGCTTGTGTGTGTGTGTGCATGCCTGCGTGTGTGTGTGTGAGTGAGCACTCATGCGTGCGTAGGTGTGTATGCGTGCCTCCACATGTGTGTGTGCTTGCCTGAGTGTTCATGCGTGGAGGGAGAAAGAGAGAGAGCGAGAGAGAGAGAGAGAGAGAGAGAGAGAGAGAGAGAGAGAGAGAGAGAGAGAGAGAGAGAGAGTCGCAGTGCTAACAAGGATCCATCAGTAGAGCTTTCAGTGGGACACACAGATCTGGTACGGCTGGCTCTCTAAGCTCTGCTTCCTATGCCTGTCCCTTATCTCCCCCCCACCGGCCCTGATACACAACGGCAATGTGTGTGTGTGTGTGTGCATGTGAAAGTGCACTTGTGTCTGTGTGTGTGTGTGTGTTTTGTGAGTTGTCTGTGTGGTTTTCCCAGTCACAGATAACACTGCTCTCTAACTAACCCCGTCACAAAGCAGAGGAGACCAGCTCCAATCAATGCAGCAGGGTCAGCTCAGCCCACCAATCAGAGGCTGGGGGTGGCAGGGCTGGCAGCTCTGACGACTGGAGAAAAGGAAATGCTTCACAGGGAGAGAACACACACACACACACAAACAAACACACACCATGAGCAGAACCTCACCGGTCATAGTCTCCATTGCAGAGAGCTCGTACTGGGATCTTGAAGGCCTGCCACACAGGGTTCAGAGTGTTCTTCACCACCTCAGTCTTATGGCAGATGGTGAAGCTAAGGGAAACACAAACATGCACACACACAGACACACTCGTTTCAAGGATGAGGGTGGAGAACCTCCCAGGAGTAAGTTCAGCTGACCTCCTACAGAGAACCCTGACAGAGAACCCTGACAGAGAACCCTGACAGAGAACCCCCAGCACAGTGACCTTACTCTGGGTTCCCTGGTTCACTGGCCCCCTGCCCTGTGCACCAGTTGCCCACATCGCACTAGGCTTGTGTGTGGATGTGTGTGTGATTCGTCCATTAAATCTGTGTGCATGTGAGCTCCTTATCTGACCTGGCAGACACGGCTGAGGAGTAAAGTCCCTGCAGGACACACACACACACTCACTGACACACACACACACACACACACACACAAGCACATACAAAAGCTAGATGTTTACCTAAAGGAATTCAATACAAACTAATTTCCTCCATACCCACAGGGGGGCGGGGGGGGGGTGATGGAGGGATGCGAGTGGAGGAGAGAAAGACAGAATTTGATAGAGCTGTGGACTCACGTTCCATCTTCGTTGCTGCGGTAGAAGACAAGGAAAGGGTCGGATTTGCCAAAGAAATCCTTTTTGTCCAATTTGTTGCCACAGAACTGCATCATCACTGATTCCTAGTGGATAGATACAGAATAAGCGATTCAGAGTATGTGTGCATGTGTGTATCCTGGGTTGTGGGGGATGTGTGTGGGGGGGGGGGGGTGAGCCTTGGGTCATGTGCACAGTTCCAGTAAATAAACAAACAGAAATAGTATGATCCACACTCACCCTGCAGTTGCCTAGCTCTTCAGCCTTGACGATGATGGTCCCACACTTCTTATTGGGTATGCCCCTGCAGAACAATGCACAGAGAGACGTTCATCAGCTCCTGCTCTCCCAGGGCCCACGCCAGGATAAGGGTCACTCATATGGAATAGTCCCAGACGGACTAACACTGAGGTAAAGCACATCTTTCACATGCTGTACTGGTCATGAATGATTGCTTTAGACTCAGACTTGTGTGTCATGTCTTCTGTGAACCCTACAGGACACACACCCATCACCCCATGGAAAAGTCCAGAACTAGAGAGTTCTAGTAATACTTGTGGAGCACAAAGAGTCCTGTGTGTGTGTGTGTGTGTGCGTGCTACATCTAGTTCGACACACCACATTTTCTAAGCCCCCAGAAACCATAAATGACCCAATGTATCCAAGTCTCCATCCTGTCGCCTTAATACTTAAAATATGAAGGAACCACTGGAGCCTGGCAAGAATCTACAGACACATAAACGATCTGTAGCTCGCAACGGCCGCTCCTCAGAACCACGGCCACGCTACTGATGAGTGTACACCTGTGGAAGGAGAAAAAGTCAGAGCAGCAGAAATTGACTCGGGCGTTTATTTAGGAAGCCTGAAATTGAGGTCGAGGACCCCTGTTTGTGTGAAGGGAGCTCCATCCTACTCAGCAGTGAGGGACAGGGCCTCTGGGTGACACACCTATCAGGGGGAAAGGGATCCTCACTCTTCCATTGTGTGTCTGCTTTCTATCTGATGAGCGCTTGTCTATTTTTAAGCCACGGTGAACCACAGTGAAAAGCAAAAGAAGAACTCCCAGTCTCAGACTCCTTTCATACTTTGGGCCAGAGGGTTCTGAGAAGGTAAGGTCATCAGTTCCACGTCCATTACCTCCGAACCCACCATGAAAATAAGCCCACCTCCTGTGGCAGACGTCCATTCTCAGTTGGTTATGTTAGGAGAACGCTTCATTACCAGTCAAGCAGATTGAGGCCTGATTGAGCCTTAAAAACCAGAGGTGCTTTATGATGGAGAGAATTACTGTAATTGGGGATGGAAATAGCCCAGACGTGGATACAGACAGAGACAGATGGGCTATGTGTGTGTCTCTTGTGGGTGTGCGTCTCTCTATGCATGCATGCTTGTGTATGTGTTCTATTCTAATCTTGCCCATGCCAGGAATATTGAAGCCCACAGTCAATTGAAAGGAGGCTTATTTTGTACACTGATAGTTCCTCACACATTCAGCTGAGGGACCTGTCTTCAATAAGAGGATTACACAAACAACCAGTATTTACAGGCTGTTTCACCACAGGATAACAGTGTAGAACACTGTTATGGAGACATTAAGGAAAATGTATGTACTAAATGAGTATGTGCATACTGTTTCCTTATATGCACACGTAGTGTGTGTCTGTACAGTGTGTGTGTGTGTGTCCATGTGTGTAGCTGTGTGAATGCCTATACAAACCTGTGTGCGTATCCCAGAGGCCAGGTCTGGGGAGAGTGGCCACAGTAATAGACAGGTATTCCAGCTCCATTGAGCTGAAGGCAGTGCTACTTTAACCTCGAGCCACACAGCCACTCAGTGTAAACGCGGCTATTCCAGCTGAAGCTGATTGCTGCCTAACTGGATCAGCACATTTTCTGCCACTTCCATTTTATGAACCACAGCGCCAATACTTAACCTCCCCCCCTGCTCCCTCCATCCCCCTTTCTCTCTCTCTCCTCCTGTCTCTCTCTCTCTCCCTCCTTCTGTCTCCCTCTCCCTCTCTCCCTCTCTCTCTCTCACACACACACACACCTCGAATCCAGTATGTCCATTATGTCTATTGTATTGCTTTTGCAAATCACAAAATACTAACAGATTGGGTCCTTGTGTACGTAGACAACAAAAACACTGTACAGACGTATTTAATTAGATAGTGTGTGTGTGTGTGTGTGCGTGTGTGTGTGTGTGTGTGTGTGTGTGTGTGTGTGTGGTGTTGCTTGCTTTTACAGCTGAGAAAGCAAAGTCACATTCACTCCTCAACAACCAAACATATTCTTGTCATCAAAGTCACCGAAAACTAAATAACTAGCTAAGAGTCCCTTCATGTTTCTAACAACAACAAAAAAGACTGCTTGTTTTTTGTTACCTTCCCTGTATCTGACCGGCTTCAAGTTCTTAATTAATAGTTGGCACAATTTGATCAAGATAAGTGGTTCATTCCTGGACCCCAGGAAGAATAGTCTCCACTATGGTGTAGACTTATGGGGATGCTTAATAAACATTCCTGTCAATGTGTCTTATGACTCAAACCCCTCCTCCACACACACACACACACACACACACACAAACTAGTAACTAGTTCCCACAACAAACATTTGACCATCTTAACTCTTATTTCTCTCTTAAAAGTGAAACCTACAAGAAACACACACTCATACACAGATTTAATGGATGCATCTCTCACACACACACACACACACACACACACACTGACCTGGAAAATAAGAGCCCAGCACCAGGAGCCGGTGTCTCCATGACAACCCTAACGGGTGGGAGAATCTGAGAAGCCCACAGGGGCCAGTGAATATATTGAATATATATCTCTGCTCATTATTTCCAAAAGCATGCTCATGTATTTCAACAAATTGGAGGGAGTGAAAATGTCATTCTGAGAAAGAGAGAGAGAGAGAGAGAGAGAGTGTGTGTGTGTGAGAGAGAGAGAGACAGTAGATAATCCAGAGACTGTCTGAAGACTGGTCTTATGGGAACCATAAAGCGAAGATGTGAATATCTACCAGTATACACCCCAGCGGCTGTCTGGGCACTGGAACCACTCCACATGGAATAGAAAACTATCTCATTGTTTCCTCAACAGCAATCAAGTCATAGAAATCTGTTGTAACTCACTATCTGTCAGCTCCCTGGTAGACAGAGAGAACAGAGGTGTCAGTCTCAATATCTCTCTTCCTCCCTCATTTCAGAGAGAGAGAGAGAGAGAGAGAGAGAGAGAGAGAGAGAGAGAGTGCGAGAGAGAGAGAGAGAGAGAGTGCGAGAGAGAGAGAGAGAGAGTGCGAGAGAGAGAGAGAGAGAGAGAGAGAGAGAGACAGACCGAAAGAAAGAGAGAGACCGAGAGGGAGAGAGAGAGAGAGAGACAGACCGAAAGAAAGAGAGAGACCGAGAGGGAGAGAGAGAATGAGACAGACAAGGAGTGTGAGAAAGAGAGGAAGACAGAGAGATACAAAGAGAGACAGAGAAAGATAGACACTTCTGAAAGCTCTAATCAAAACACATGGATTTGCAATCAGAGTCTGGAGAGAGAGCTGGATAATTAACACTGGGCCACCCTGGCGGCAGCCCGGCTGCCTTCACAAGAGCCGCGTCACAATTAACTCCACCCAGGAGAGAGGGGACCTGATCCCACCCTCCTGCCTCCCCATGTGATCCTCCAAGCCCTGTTACCCAGGAGCTAAGTAAGGGTGTGCTGTTCTCAGTCTGCAGGACACATGGAATGTCTGCATTGGCTCCAAATCTAGTATCCGCAACAAATACACACAGACAAATACACACACAAACGCATGCATGCTAATACCCACATGTAAAGGCACACAGAAACACACACACACAGTTTGTGTGCTCATTAGCCGCGCTGCTATGCGCCTCTGGTCTCAGCTAAGGTCCAGATGATGATAGCCTTTCAAAAGGAAGTAGAAGCTTTAGGATTAACGGTCTCTGTCATAAATGGGCTTATTGAATATTCAAGAGCCCATGCATTTTTTGGACACATTTGGAATTCATTAACGGGGTGTTGGATAGAGGAAATGTTAGAGGTAATATATGGAAATCAAATGCAAAACACTCTGACAGAATTTACTTAACTCAAGTGTTATTTTTTTATGCGTAACAAAGCGTTAAGTGAGGGCGTATCTAAGTGATGAAGGAGGAAAGGACGGAGAAGAGCGCAAGTATCCACAATTATAAAATACCAACCTACCAGACATATACCGTATAGCACTCAGACAGTCGTCGTACAGAGCGAGTGTGGCATTAGATGAATCACTGCACAAGTCTATGTCTGTTCCTACACAAACCCCCCCTCTCTCCTGACCTGTCTATGGATGAGGTCCTCTCTCTCTCTCCCCCCATCCTCTCTCTCCTGACCTGTCTATGGATGAGGTCCTCTCTCTCTCTCCCCCCATCCTCTCTCTCCTGACCTGTCTATGGATGAGGTCCTCTCTCTCTCTCCCCCCATCCTCTCTCTCCTGACCTGTCTATGCCAGCTCCGCTGAACTCTTTATCCCACCCCCTTCTTTACTCTAACCAATCAGAATGAGGTCTACTGTGATGTCACCATGAAAGACTGCTGGCAACGGGACCCTCATCACTACACTGTGGCGTGTCTCTTGGTATGTGCCTACAAGATGATTGGCTGATAGTTAGAGACCAGTGTAAGGTGATGTTCTCTTGCCAAAGCACAGAGAAATAGTCACACACACACAAAGTACATAGTGTGCATACACACACACACAGAAAAAAGAAACTCACACAAACATACAAAGAACACGCAGACAAATGCACACACAGCATATAAACAAACGCATGCAGCTCAAACACACACGGCACAAACACACACACACACACACACCTGCAAAGATGTTGACATGACTGGATATGCAGTCAGAAAGGTAGGCTTCTCTGTAAACGTCAACATGCCTCTGACTGACCACTGACAGCTCTCTAAATAGACCGTCGCTGAGTCCTTCCCGCACACGCACACATACACACACACACACACACACAAACACTCCCTCATGTCAGTCGGAGGGCTGATTGAACAGTGTAATTAGCTGTAATTAGCACTTATTAAGGTTGTTAAAGGTCCCCCCTGTAATGCTGGGGTGCAGGTGTGTGTCTGACGAGAGGAGCAGCTTCCTTTCAGAACCCCCCACCCCCATCTGCATCACCCTCCAATCACACCCCCCAGCCCCAGCCCCAGCCCCAGCCTCAGTCCCAGCCCCAGCCCCAGCCCCAGCCCCAGCCCCAGCCCCAGCCCCAGCCTCAGCCTCAGTCCCAGTCCAGCTCTAGCCCCAGCCCCTTCCCCAGTTCTAGCCCCCAACCCCTACCCCGCCAGCTCTAGCCCCAACCCCTACCCCAGTTCTAGCCCCCAACCTCTACCCCGCCAGCTCTAGCCCCAACCAGCACACCCACCTCCGCTCCCCTCAGCTTGACAGCTATGTGAACAATCAAACAGAGTACCTAAATAGCTGCAGACTGCAGACAGCTCATCTCATCATCCTAATCACAGGTGATGGATAGACAGATTGGTGTTTCCGGACTACATTAGCCTCTCATTGAGAAACACACACCACAGGAAGGAGACAGCTCAACCTGGCAAAGCAGCTGCATGTATCTCAGAACCTGGACATTTACGGCTACACACACATGTAATGACAGAGTCAGATTTCTGTCATCATCTTCAGCTATTCTGGGTACATGATGCAGATGCCACCGTCATGAATATCTGTCCATCAATCCTGGTGGAGCACAATAGAGAGAGAAATAAGACCAGCTCAACTGTGTGTGTGTGTGTGTGTGTAATAGTGAGTATGTGTGAGAGAAAGAAAACAGGAGGTGAGGAGCAGAGGGACTGAAGGGCTCTGAGGGAGCTGACAAGGTTTTGCACTTTGGAGTGGAACCCACATGGTTCAATACCACAGCACTCTCCGAGGGGGGGGGGTGCACCCCGCCGTCACCATGGCGACGGCTCCGCCACCAGGTGACGAGGGAGCACGTTTGAAATGAAGCCAAGAGGAGCTCTCGCTCCGACTGAGGAGGCCCAGGCGTTAGAGAATACACATCAGGGGTTGCCAGGTTTGGTTTTTGGTTATTGCTTTCAGATGAGGGGTTTCCAGATTTGCCTTAGATGTTTATTTTTCCGTCTAGGGTAACTCATCAAGGCGCCCCTGATCTGGTAGCATGGGAAGAGATAATCGGTGTGCTGGCATGCCAGGAGACCACTGCCAGGGAGAACGTACTGGTCCGCACCACACCATGGGAAGATATGTATGTAGCTGGGTGTGTGTGGGAGGTGCTGAGTGGCTGTGTGTGTGGGGCGGTTGTGTGTTTAGAGGATAGGCAGGGAGGGTTGTGTGTGTGTGTGTGTGTGTTCCAGCACGTTTGTGTATGCGTGGCTGCTCATTAGCCAGTGTGAGATTCCTGTGATAGGTGTGTTCAGGATGACCCCACCCGCCCCACCCCACCCCCTTCCCTCCACCCCCCCAGCCCCAGCAGCCCATCCTTCCCAGGCAGTGTGCTTGTCTACAGCAGGGCCACAGTCAACTCACCCCAGGGCCCGCTCCATCCGGCTGCCAAGGGAGCCCACCACCTCCCCCAGGGTGCAGTAGGCCTGGCCCAGGAAGTCCTGCAGGGAGGAGGGAGGCGTTATATATACGGAGGCGTTATATATATGGATCACTTCATATGGGATGTTTACAGATCAACACAGCAACAAACATTCCCACACACCCTTTCAAACACAGTACACACACATGCATGGTTTATTGTAGCGTGGGTTCAAAATATTACAGTTTATGAAACATGACACCGAGGGAAGTATGTTTGCTGTGTTTGCTGTGTGGAGAGGTGGGAATAAAGGGTGAGAATCCTAGTGATTACCACCACAGACAAGACGGTAAAAACATCAGCACGAACATAATGGATTCTCAGATCCCGTCTTCTGGGATGACAAACAAGTGACAAGGTACTATCCCTCTAGCATTCCCCCTGCTCTCCGAGTCTCTCTGTTCCTCTCTCTTCATCTCCGTCCCTCGCTCGCTCTCCGTTTATCTCTTTCTCCCTCTGCCTTTATTTTCCCAAACCATCTCTCTCCCTCTCTCATTCTCGCCCGTCTCTCCCTGAACGACCGGCCCTTCCCGCCCCGCCCCGCCCCACCCCCTCCAGAATCGGGAGCTCCAGTAATGGCTGTTACCCAGCGGTGGGTTTCCTCCAGGGTCTGGACTACAGATAAGCAGAGAATGAGAACGCCCAGTGCGCCATTCCCAGTCGGAGATGATTGATGTAAAGAACCTGTTGTTTCTCCGGCAAGATTGTCTGTGAAATTATAGAAACCAGGTCCAGAATTGAGGGGCCTGAGAGACAAAAAGAGATGTTTTCAGGCTGCCTGTCTGCCTCAGGGAGGAACAATGTGACTACATTGTTATCACTGAATCCACACAGACAGATGCCTCACTAGACAGTCAGTAGTAATGGTGGGTCACAGACAGAGAGGCTGTTATACCAGTTCTCATTTCACCATTACCTGACCACAGACCGGTACTGTACATTATCTAATGGGCTTTATGATGCTGTGGTAGTCTCTTCCATAATCCGTCAAATCCACCTAAGAGCAGCATGTGGAGATCTTAACTAAGGACCAGCATGCTTATGAATCACTCAGAGGAGCCCCTGCTTTCCTCTCTCTAATCTCAGCGTTCCATGTTCTCTCCTTCAGGGGAGGAGAAAAATTGCCATAATTTTCTATGATTGCGGGGTAGTGACGAAACAGGTGATTGGCTACCATCTGGATGAGCCCTTCCCCTTGTTGTTGCGATGGGAAGTTTGTCTTGCAGCTCTCTGTCTGTAGATGATAAACTAGCAGATTAGGATTGCTACTGCTTAGCATCATGCCTGGAGAGTCAATTAGTGTTCATATGCTAAGACAAATCCCAATAAAACATGCAACCTAGAATAGATGGGGTAAAGACTTCCAACCAGGGCTCGCAACTAACTGTTTTACTCTCTATCCCAATACCGAGTGCAAAATAAACCGTCCCAAACTGCACTTGACCTGTCCCAAAATGTACATTCTTGTGTTTTTGCATTTTTATATGCTGACATGGGTCTAGGTTATTTGCAAAACTATTTAAGTAAACCGTACAGTAGCGGGGTTCAAATAAATGACAGAATTTGTATATGATTACATACACAATAGAATACACAATTTTCTTGCTTGTTTCATTGTGGGGCAAACACATTTATTGGTGTGGCTGCAAAAAGTTTTTCAAGGTTTGAAAAAAAATATTATCTCCAAAAGATTTGAAATATATTTGCGATTTCTTTTTTTCTTTTTCTTTTTTTCTTTTTAGGAGTCTACTAAACTCTAATGTACTCTACTGTACTCTGCTCTGCTTTACTCTGTTTTAGGCTTCTCTGTTCTCCCCTTCCTTCTCCTCCTCTCTCCTCTCCTTTTACTGTGTGAAAAAAAAGTTTTGATAGGTTGAAAATATTTTTTTTAATAAATATTCTCTTTAAAATGTTTTCTCTAAAATGCTTTGGAAAAAACGTTTCTAAAGGTTGGGGGAAAACATCTACAAAAAGTGTTGAAAGGTTGAAAAAAAATATTTTCTATAAGGTTTTTATTTATTTATTTTATATTTATAAAACAATACAGTGTCGTTGCTACAAATGGCAAATACATTTGAACTTACATTTACATTTAGTCATTTAGCAGACGCACAATGTCATTTTGCACGTCCGGGAATCAAACGGGCAACCTTCTGATTACTAGTCCGATTCCCTAACCACTCAGCCATCTGCCTCCCCACTTGAACTCCTATGAATGAAAGCTAACCTTTCAATCACTTTGTGTCATGTTCTCGTCCAATGATATCATCCCATAGGGCTGTGTGTTGACCTCTCTTTGACGGCCACAGGCCTTAGCTGCAGTACGGTTTGCGAAACAAAGTTCACCTTGCGGGTGGTGCAATTATTACTTGCAATGGTGTCGAACAAGATTTAACTAGAAAGTCAAGGTAACACTAAAACATAGACTGACAGGTCAGCTAGGTTCAGCTCTTAACTGCTGATACAAATGGGGTGATGATTGGATTCTGGTAGGATAGACACTCAAGCAGAAAAACACACACACACAGACAGGGTTGCTGGAAGGTGTGGAGGGGGAGGGGAGGGGGCGTGGCTGACCACCTGAGAAGATGTGGAGGCCCGCTCCAACCGCAGCAGCAAGACACCCCCCACATGAATGAGCAATTCCCTACAGTCCCTAACACAGACACACACACAGAGACTTATCAGATGGTGATAGAGCGAGAGAGATGAGAGAACAGAGAAGAGGACACATGCACATTTCTCTATTCCTGTCTTCAGAGAGAGAGAGACATAAAGAGAGACAGAGAGAGAGAGAGAGACAGAGAGACAGAGACACAGAGAGAGAGAGAGAGAGAGACAGAGAGAGAGACAGAGAGACAGAGAGACAGAGAGAGAGAGAGAGAGAGAGAGAGAGAGATGGAGAGAGACACAGAGAGAGACAGAGAGACAGAAAGAGTGAAAAAGAGAGTTGGATCATGAATACACCAGGGGGAGGGAGACTATATTGTGTGTCAACAAAGAAAGACAGATTGCATTGTTGTCTTTAATTACTGTCATTAATGTGGTTTTATTGGGAGTGCTAACAATAGAAAGGCAGGGCCAGAGTAGTGTGTGTTTTCAGAGCAGAGCTGGCCTGACACCGCCAGGAGGGCTGGCCATGCCATTACACACTGAGCACGCTCATTACAGGAGCAATACACCCTGGGAAAGGTCCGGTGATAATCACACTGACACACACACACACACACACATACTGTACATACACACACATATAGACACACACCCACATACTACATTCAATTAGCCACTTACATGTTTTGACAGGTTGGCACTCTTAGAGTCAACATCATACCTGTGGAAGAGAGAGACACACAGGTCATAGTGTTAGAACTCTACGGAGAATGACAGCTTCTAGAATAGCTAGACTGGGATCAGTGTAGAAGAAGAAGAAGAGGTGACTGGCCCCCAGGGAGGACAGCAGCTTAACTACCCAGGTGAATTCACACGACTGAACAAGGGGAGGTTTTCAATCAACATTGTCATTGATGCTTTAGCCATTTCAAACAGGTGTGTGCCTTTCTCTAAAACCAGATCTGAAATCGGCGACGCTCGCGTGTATATGTCAGAGAGAAAGAGAGAGACAGAGAGAGAGAGAGAGCGAGAGAGCGATACAGAGACAGAGAGCGAGACAGAGAGCGAGACAGAGCGATACAGAGAGCGAGACAGACAGCCAGACAGAAAGTGATATGGAAAGCGAGACAGAGACAGAGCGAGACAGAGCGAGACAGAGAGCGAGAGAGCGAGAGAGAGCAAAAGAGCGAGAGAGAGAGCATGTTTCTGTATCCGTTATGCTGGCTGCGTTTTTATGACTGTATATGTCATGTGTGTCATGTAGCCATTTGCTGGAGCCATTTTTCTCTGAGCTACACTTTCATCTTTCCGGCTGAGCCAGTCATGGCATGGTACTCTCTCAGCCAGAGATGCCTGGCTATCAGCAATCAGAATCACTGTAAATCCACCCATCCTTAGAAATAAGTCCTGTTTATTTGTATTTCTCTAATGAGTTATTCAGACTGGGTTGTGGGGTGCTAATAAACAGCACAGGCTCTGAGCCCAATGGAGGGCAAGACTGTGTGACTGTTGAGGTGTATATGAGAGAGGGCTGAATGACCACGGGAAGACCTCCAGGGGAGACAGAGAGCTTGCCAGGCCTGGATGAGGGGTCAGGCTGGTGGACTGCTGTCTGACGGAGCAGGCTTAGCCCACAGCCGGTGTCTGGAGCTCTGGTGCCGATAGCACCCGCCTCCACTCACACACAGACACACACACACACACACTTCACACCTCCAGACACAAACACACTCCAGATACACACACCCACACAGACACAAACACACACACAGACACAAACACACTCCAGATACACACACTCCAGATACACACACACACACACACAGACACACTCCGACAAACCCTCCATGCCTCAGAGACAAAAATAAGCACAAAAGCTCACTTGCACGCAGACACACAACACTTAAACGGCCCCTTGCCCACCCACCCTTCCCATCTAAGAGGGCAGAAAGGCAGCCATGTGAACAGGGGCTGCTGTTGGTGAGGACAGCCTTCAGGTTGGTTTTGCTGCCAGGGTCAGAGAAGGCAGGCAGCAGAATAGACGTGTCACTGTGAAAGAGTGTTGGAGCAATAACCTGCGGGATATTAGTTACATAACACACCCTGGGAGGTTGTTCTGTTCCACTGAAACACTCGCTTACATTCATGAAAACAGGCTCCCCGTAGCGAGGAAGGACCAAAACACACATTTATACACAAACCCAAACAACTGTCTCGCCAGACACACACATAAGAAAAGAGCCAAAGGCACACAAACAGATACAGAAGTGTAGGAGTGTGTGTGGGAGTGTGTGTTTGTGTCAGTGTGGGAGTGTGTGTGTGTGTGTGAGTGTGTCCTCCTTCCTCCTGCCCATCTTCTGCCCCCCCCCCTTTCCTCACCCCTCTTCTGCCTCCTCCCCCCTCCCCCCCATTTCCTGCTTCCTCCCCCCTCTCTTGCCTCCACACTCCTCTCCTGCCTCCACACTCCTCTCCTGCCTCCACACTCCTCTCTTCACTCCTCTCCTGCCTCCACACTCCTCTCCTGCCTCCACACTCCTCTCCTGCCTCCACACTCCTCTCCTGCCTCCACACTCCTCTCCTGCCTCCACACTCCTCTCCTGCCTCCACACTCCTCTCCTGCCTCCACTCTTCTCCTCCCCCCTCTTCTTTCTTCCCCTCCTTGCACTTCTAGACCCTCTCCTCCCCACCCTCTCCTCCCCACCCTCTGCCCTCCATCTACTCTTCATCTCTACATTATCCTCCACTCCCTTTTCCTCTTCTCCTCCTTCTGTACATCTCTCCCTTTTAAGAGAGAGAGAAGATTATGGTATGGCCTGACAACAGGCAGAAAGACATGCAGCAATATAAAGGGAGAAAGAGAGAAGTAGAGAGAGAAAGAGGGAGAGTATTAATAGATAAGAGTAAGAACATGGGGGAGGGGGGAGAACCAAGTGAGGGTAAAGAGAGACAGTCAGTGAGCGAGTGAGAGATAGAGATAGAGATAGAGAGAGAGAGAGAGAGAGAGAGAGAGAGAGAGAGTGAGTGAGTGAGTGAGTGAGAGACATTGACAGAGAGCGACAGTGACAGAGAGAGAGAGACAGAAAGAAAGAGAGAGAGAGAGAGAGAGCGAGAGAAGATTATAGTATGGCCTGATGTTCGCCCACACACATGATCCAGAGCCTACGGGGAACCAACACGCACGCACACGCACACACAGCATACTTTAACAACACAACACACAAGGCAGCATGCTGCTCACTGTAGAGTACACACTATCACAGTGAATCAGACACACCCACCCACACACACACACACACACACACACAGAAGAAGCAGCCCATTTACACTCCCTCTGCCTCAGTGAGCTGCATTAGGGCTCCCGGTGCTATTTATAGCCTGTCGTGTATTTCTGCCTCCCTGTCACTCAAACTGCACGAAAAACAACCCGGACACAACATGGACACATGTGTGTGTGTGTGTGTTTGTATGTGTGTGTGATTGCGTGTTTTAGAGAGAGAAAATATACGTGTGTGTATGTGTGTGTGTGTAAGAGAAAATGTGTGCGTACGTTTGTGTTTGTGTGAGAGAGCGAGCGAGAGAAAATGTGTGTGTGTTTGTGTATGCCACGTCATTCACACACAAAAGAAAAGAGTGATGACTGTTGTAAATGCCATCTCTCCCTACGACTGTGATAAACACATTACATCTAATGTTGCACATTTGGCCAGCCATGGAAATCTCATCCAACACTCAGCAGACACACACACACATATTCCTGCCTTCATAAAGAGGGAGAATGAGACAACAAGAGGGACAAAAAATGAGAGATATGAGGAGAGAAAGATATACCAGGAAAGAGAGATATACCAGGAGAAAGAGATATACCAGGAGAGAAAGATATACCAGGAAAGAGAGATATACCAGGAGAGAGAGATATACCAGGAGAGAGAGATATACCAGGAGAGAGAGAGATATACCAGGAAAGAGAGATATACCAGGAGAGAGATATACCAGGAAAGAGAGATATACCAGGAGAGAGATATACCAGGAGAGAGATATACCAGGAGAGAGAGAAATATAACAGGAGAGAGAGAGATATACTAGGAGTGAGAGAGAGAGGTGGAGAAAGAGAGAGTTAGAGAGAGAGAGAGAGTTAGAGAGAGAAAGAGAGTTAGAGAGGGAGAGAGAGAGTTAGAGAGAGAGAGAGTTAGAGAGAGAGAGAGAGAGAGAGAGAAGAGGAGAAGGGAGGATACAGCCACAGTGACAGACAGCCATGCAGTATATTGATGCAGCAGCTCAACGTGGTGAGGGAGGCAGGCATTGGGAGAGCAGGGCGTTCTGATTGATCACCTGGTGATCATTTCATCCACTTCCCCCTCAGTAAATAAGACAGCTGCCAGGTCAGCAGATGGCATGTTAGGCCCTGGTCCTCCCAGCTGGTCCTCCCAGCGCTGGCCTCATCTATCATGCAGACCCGAGCCGGAGGAGGCCGGCCGGATGACCAACCAGGGGCCGCAAGGTGGAGCGCGGAGCGGGGCACGGCTCTGCTGTCTCCCTGCCTGAAGGAATCTGCCCTCTTCCTGTATTCATTCCTGGGTCCTGGTTCCCTGGTTGTCATGACAACTTGCGCCGACACAAGGGTGCGGGCACACTCACGCGCAAACGCATCCCCCTGCTAGCTCGCACGCCCTCTCTCTCTTTCTCCCCCCTCTTTTCTTTCTCTCTTCTTCTCTCTCTCTCTCCTCTCTTTCATTTTTCTCTCTCTCTTTCTCTTACCCAAATTTTTTTACATCTCTCGCTCACACACACACACACAGCTTCAGTTTCCCTCTGTGCCCATGCAACCTTGTGACCTCTTCCATGTCACCCAAATATTTAAGCATCCACTGTGACAAGATGCTGAGTTGATATACTGATACACAAACACACACACACCCACCCCCACATGCTGTACCAGGACCTCATCTGTATAGACACAAACCGTATACAAACACATTCAGACACCCACTGCTGTTCTGAACGTGGGTCTATTTTCTACTCACAGATCAAATCGCAGGTTCTGTCTTTCCTCGAAGAAATAATCCAAGATGAACTTGCGTACAAACTCTGGGTTCAGCGTGTTGTCAATCACTTCTGTTCTTCCGAACTAGAGAGAGCGAGAGAGAGAGAGAAGATGAGAGAATAAGAGATATATAGAATCAGTCTCCAACCAGTCAGACATTTCCCTCCATCTAGCAGAGTGATACGGCAGTGCTACACCTTGGAGGGGTTCTCATTATAGCTGAAGGCACCCTGGGCTTGACTTGAGCCATGCTGAGAGGGACTGACTGATGGAGTGACTGAAGATGAGGGGGAGAGGACTGGAATGCATGGAGATAAGAAGCATGTATAGAAGCCCCCCCCCCTCGACGATTAGACATGCAGTGAAACAGAGGGTGAAGCTAATGTGAGCGCGTTTTATATTAATATGTACAATAATGTATATACAGTTCATATATATAGTATACACTGTATAGCAGACAGATTAGGACACTGTGAATTTAGACTCCACCCCCCTGATTTAGACTCCACCCCCCCGTCTCCCCCAAGTATGCAGAGCCACACTCACCTCCCTCCACTCCTTGTTGCCGATGCCTTGAGTGTAGAGGACGCAGACTGTGGAGGGGACACACACACACACACGTCAGCCATTAAAGAGATCAGTCCCTACCTCCAGGGTTTGTTAGTCCAGGACATGCCATAGCTGCAGGACTGTGAAACCTTTGCTAGCTCGGCAGACATGTCGGATGGGGCTCATTAGTTTGTTGATGATCAGTCAATGGCAACATCAAACAACTTGGACAACAATAACAACAACATCAAAACATATCCATAACTTAGCCAGGTCCCCTCACAAAAAACATGAAATGGTTGTGAATTAATTTGATTCCCCGAAACAAGATAATTTTCTAAAAAGGCATATTACCAAGCTCACCGATGCTATACTAATTTCAGAAAAAGCTTTGATGTTGTTTCCAGGTTGCGACACAGACACACTCACATGCTCTCTCACACACACACACACACACACACACACGCACACACACACACGGGGCCATGTTTGATCACCCACTCAGCACAGTGCTGGAGAGAGCTGAGGCAATTAGCCTGTGCAGAAATCTCTCTCACAGTGAGAGGGATGAGAGAGGAGAGCTGTACGAGAGCAGCCTTTGTCCTTCTAGTCACTGACTGCTCCCTCTCTCTCCCCCACACACATACGCATACATACATACACACAAACACACACACACAGAGATTGATTATCTAACTTTCTCATCTCCATATCCTGATATGAATGCAGGGTGTTTGTTGAGAGCACATTCCTGTAATTGGTCTGAACAGAGTGGAGTTGGAGATGTGTGAGAGTGGATTGTGATCATTTGCTAAAGACAGTCTAACCTAGCCCAGTCTATCTTACACCAGCCTATTCTGGCCTAGTAGAGCCCAGCCTAGCCCAGCAATGCCAGCTGGCTCCAAGCATGCCTCTCTTTCTTATTTTTACTTCCACCTTTCCCTCTCTCCATTTCCCCTCTGCATGTCTTGCCTTCACGTTGCTCCCCTCCACCCCCAGTCTTCCTGCCCTGTGCCCAGTGAAGCAGCATAATGCTAGGTGACTCGCACCCCAGAGCTCAGCAGAATATCACCACAGCTGCTCGGTACCAGAGCTGCCTCCCACAGACAACCAGAGCAGCCAGTCCATCAAGGTCACGCTGGTCGTCCTCATCGTCCTCATTCTCATCAATATCACCATCATGACAGCCCATACTAATGACCATGACCGTGACTAAGGAATAACTCAGGGAGAAGAAATCGAAACTTAAACGATTAAAGACACTGGGAGTCTCAAACAATAGGAGACACAGCCACAGGTTAGCTAAGGTAAACGAAAAAGAGAAGAGAAAATAAAAACTTACACAAGTTCATGCAAGGCTACTGGAAGACAATAATTGCAAGAGAGTTGAGAAAAGCAGAAACGCGTAGACAAAAAGACCTGAAAGAAAAGAAAACAGAAAAATGTAAAAGCATCAATAAAAGAATGAACATGCAGAGAAAGAGAGAGTGAGAGAAAGCGAGAGAGACAAGAGATAAGAGTCCAAATAAGCAAACAAAGAGTTGACAGAGACAGACAGAGAGACAGAAGCCAGCATACTGAACAACACAGCCATGACAGTTGTCTGGGATAACGAGAAAGAATCCCATGAATATGTTCCTGATTAGCGCCCATCTGAACAAGGTATTATCAGGCAGGGTGAGAGGAAGCCATGCCCATGATCTGCTGTGCTCCAGGTACACTCTGGCTCATGTCCACATCTTCACAATCCCACCACACCAACATCAAGGAGATAAGTGACTGCTGTTCAGTCCAGGTACACATTCCATCAAACCAAACCCTCCGAACAAGATCTAAGCTATGAAGGATTGCATAACACCGCGTGCCATTTTAACCGCAAGTTAGCTACGGTAACTAAGGTGAATCCAGTGTCACATGACTGGCTGGGTGTGATAAGCTGCAGTGCTTAGTGACGCTCGGCCAGCGTCTGTGGCGTTGCCTTCGTAACTACGTAACGACACCACCCACTATGTCGTTGGACAACTAAACATCTATTATCTTCCCCATCATTAGTCATAAAGGCCCCAAGCCCATTTCGTCCAATCACAGGAGAGACAATCTCACACAGGAAGAGGCAGTGACTCACAACTTTTGTGCATAAAAAAAGAAGGTAGAAAGTATACATTTTCCATCCTTCTTTTCTCAGTCTCTTTCTTTTTTTCTTTCAATCTGCCCCTCTCTCTCTCTCTTCTTCTCTTGCACCCACACTCGCTAGCCTCCTCCGTCAGGCCCAGGAGAGATGAGTGTTGAGATTCTAGAGGCTGACTTCCTGCGCGACCAGGCGTGCTGGAGCAGGGATGACCCAGAGAGGGCGTGGGGGTGGGGAGGGACCTCACACTGATCCAGAACCAAAGAGAACTGGTTGACACCCAGACCACACACAGGGACACACATGGATCTTACTTGGGTCGGATTTGGAGAAGGTGTCTCTGTCCAACAGGTTCCTGTTGGCAGAAGAAGA
The DNA here is from genome assembly GCF_054491055.1 of Hypomesus nipponensis. Taxonomy (NCBI): domain Eukaryota; kingdom Metazoa; phylum Chordata; class Actinopteri; order Osmeriformes; family Osmeridae; genus Hypomesus; species Hypomesus nipponensis. Next base: position 4,502,501 of record NC_140367.1, read on the forward strand.
GAAAACAACAGTTAGTCGGAGAGTGGATTTAAACCTCCAGCATGTTTCCGAGGGAACCAAATTGAAAGTGAAGAACGGAAAGCCTTGCTCTTAAATATACACCTTGGAGAAAATGAATTTTCTCAAGAACTCTAATGGACGTTTCTTTCTTTGAAACACATGATACTGTGGGAAACAATATTTGAGCTGTAAACACCATATCCCCTCCTCCAACTAATTTCAGAACACAACAAGACAATGGGTCCATTGTTCTGCAGTGCAAGCTCCTCATCCTGTTTGCAAAGCAGAAACTGATTTCTGTTTTCTTTCTCCCAGTCTCTCCCCAGCTCACAGATTCTGCCAATGCCTACATTATCTAGCTGGTGTGTTCCACTCCAGAGTGGGACTGTGAGGGGATATACTGGGGCCTGTTACACTGGGCTATCACTAGGAGGAGGAGAGGAGAGAAGAAGAGTTAAATAGAGCGTGGTGCTTGGGAGTACGGATATGATTTGGGGGTGAGGGATGAGATAAGGGGATGGATTAACGAGTCAGAGACTGGAGTGGAAGTCCCGCAGGTCAGCAGGGCTATCAGTGTGTAGGGAGAGAACTCCCCTTCTCTCCAGATAGCCCTGTCCCGTCCCACTGACCTGGGTCAGACCGGACATGTAGTCCTACACAGCAGCAGGATGTTCGCCTGATCCCCACAAAGCCCCGGGATTGTGAGGGGCTTTGGAAGGGTGTTCAGCTGAACCCCTGGCAGTGTGTGCTAAGCTGAGGCTGAGAGACCTCCATCTCTCCATCTCCATCTCTCCCTCTCCATCTCTCCATCTCCATCTCTCCATCTCCATCTCTCCCTCTCCATCTCTCCCTCTCCATCTCTCCCTCTCCATCTCCATCTCTCCCTCTCCATGTCTCCCTCTCCATCTCCATCTCTCCATCTCCGCATCTCTCCCTCTCTGCATCTCTCCATCTCGCTGTACACCTCCTACTGTAACTTCCACTGTTCTCTCTCGTTCACGTGCTCTGCTTGCTATTTTTTCACTTTCTCTCCATCTTTTACTTACACTGATTGCTGCCTAACTGGATCAGCACATTTTCTGCCACTTCCATTTTATGAACCACAGCGCCAATACTTAACCTCCCCCCCTGCTCCCTCCCTCCCTCCCCCTTTCTCTCTCTCTCCTCCGGTCTCTCCCTCTCCTCCTGTCTCTCCCTCTCCTCCTGTCTCTCTCTCTCCTCCTGTCTCTCTCTCTCCTCCGGTCTCTCCCTCTCCTCCTGTCTCTCTCTCTCCTCCTGTCTCTCTCTCTCCTCCGGTCTCTCCCTCTCCTCCTGTCTCTCTCTCTCCTCCTGTCTCTCCCTCTCCTCCTGTCTCTCTCTCTCCTCCGGTCTCTCCCTCTCCTCCTGTCTCTCTCTCTCCTCCTGTCTCTCCCTCTCCTCCTGTCTCTCTCTCTCCTCCTGTCTCTCCCTCTCCTCCTGTCTCTCTCTCTCCTCCTGTCTCTCTCTCTCCTCCTGTCTCTCCCTCTCCTCCTGTCTCTCTCTCTCCTCCTGTCTCTCTCTCTCCTCCTGTCTCTCTCTCTCCTCCTGTCTCTCTCTCTCCTCCTGTCTCTCCCTCTCCTCCTGTCTCTCTCTCTCCTCCTGTCTCTCTCTCTCCTCCTGTCTCTCCCTCTCCTCCTGTCTCTCTCTCTCCTCCTGTCTCTCTCTCTCCTCCTGTCTCTCTCTCTCCTCCTGTCTCTCCCTCTCCTCCTGTCTCTCCCTCTCCTCCTGTCTCTCTCTCTCCTCCTGTCTCTCCCTCTCCTCCTGTCTCTCTCTCTCCTCCTGTCTCTCTCTCTCCTCCTGTCTCTCCCTCTCCTCCTGTCTCTCTCTCTCCTCCTGTCTTTCCCTCTCTCCCTCCGTATCTGTGTTTGTTGCTCTATCCTTCTTTCTTTATGGAGTCTTGGGGCAGCAGCATCTCCAGCTGGGTCATTCTCGCAACCAGAATAAATATTTCAGGAGGATTACTGCTTACATCATCGTGACTGGCCTTTGGGTGGTCCTTCAAGGTTCCCTGTTTGTGTTTGTGTGTGTGTTTGTTTGTGTGTATGGTGGGGAGGGGGGGCAAGTTTTAGGAATTCCTCTAAGGATGCAAATAGTTATGACTCATACATCGCTTTTTTCACGTTATCCCCCCTCTCTGTCTCTCTCTCTCCCTCCCCCTCTCTCTCTCACTCTCTCTCCCTCTTCTCTCTTTCTCTCTCCAGTGAGAGGAGGTAGATCAAGCAAGCTCAAATGTGGTCATGTTTTATCCAGAGCTAAGCCGGTAACTTCCATGTAGGGCTGTGAGGCCTCTAGAGGCTACCACTCTACACCAACAGGTGGAAGAGTGGAACACTGACATCATAATCTGACTGCAAAGGTCCAAACACTGATGGATCTCAGGGAGACTTATTTGTCATTCGTGAATAAAACATCCTGCTGGTCAGCCAGCAAGCTGGCTCCCAACTGAGACTGGACTAAATCGCCGCTCACTGTAGCCAAGAGACAGCACGCACACACATTCCTACTCTGTCTCATTATCTCTCTACCGTTGCCCATTATCCACTCTCTCCAAGGAACACAACAAGTGTGACCTGTTGGATGGACAACTGTCAATCACAGTCCAGGGCTGTCAATCACTCTGCACAGCTGTCAATGCAGACGAGGATCAGACGAGGATGGGATTCTGACAGTCTGTGTCTGTCTCCATCCTTCTCTCTCTCTCTGTCTCTCTGTCTCTGCCTCTCTCTGTCTCTCTCTGTCTCTCTCTCTGTCTCTCTCTCTGTCTCTCTCTCTCTCTGTCTCTCTGTCTGTCTCTCTGTCTGTCTCTCTCTCTGTCTCTCTCTCTCTCTGTCTCTCTCTCTGCCTCTCTCTCTGCCTCTCTCTCTGCCTCTCTCTCTCTGCCTCTCTCTCTCTGCCTCTCTCTCTCTGCCTCTCTCTCTCTGCCTCTCCCTTGAACTTTCACCTATGTCTCATTCCCTCTCTGTGTCCCTCTTATGAATCTCATCAGCCTGCGTAATGGAGAGAAACAGATGAGAAGAGGAAGGGGGGATGACAGACTGAGAGATGGGGATGAGGAGACGCACCTTACCCTACCGCCACAATGGAGATGACAGGGCTGCCCCTTCTGTCTCATTATTCTAAAAGGCTGTTAGAAAAGTGTTTGTGTACTGTATGTGAGTGTATGTGTGTGTATGTGTGTATGTGTGTGTCCCAGACCCCCCTCCAAGGCTGTGATGTGTCACTCATGCTGCCTCCGAGTCAGCAGGCCTCAGCAGGAGCCGACCCCAGCCTCCAGAGCCAGCCGTAACCACGGCACTGGGAGCCGTTACTGTGGCAACTGGCAACCAATGGAGGCAGCCACCCACTTGACTGACTGACTTACAGTTGGTCTTTTATGCCTTGTCTTGGCAAGGGCTCCTATCCGTGGTATTAGCATGGGATTAGCACAACTCTAGAAAGCCTCATTGGTCTGATATTGGTTCCCTTTATGATGGTTGACAGATTCCCCTCTCCTTTGATGTGATTAGACCTAACTGTGGCATTAATTTAATGAACACATTCATGTCTCTGATTGGCCCAAGAGCAACAGATCTCGACTGGTTGCTCATGACAGCGTTACCGTGACGACTCGCTGTGCATGAGCAACCCAACCGGGGACCCTCACCTACCCATCATCCCCTCTGCCTCTCCGCAGAAATAAAGTGGGGTTTCAACCTGCTGGAATGGGGTGAGACACAAGGCCTGCTGCAATGGGGTGAGACTGACAGTTGGTAGGTAGGTAGGTATTGTAGGTACAGTAAGTAGGTATTGTAGGTTGGTAGGTACAGTGAGTACGTAGATACAGTAAGTAAGTAGGTGGGTAGCTAAGTAGGTAGGATAATATGTAGATAGTTAGGTGGGTAGGTAAGTAGGTCAGTTGGTAACTATGTAGAAAGGGTAGAACAGCGAGAGAGCAAAGAAGCCAAGCGGACAGTTCCCTGTTATCCAACCTAAGAAGCGCTTTAGAAAGAGGGTTCTGTGAAACTGTATATGAGCCGGCCTATTTCTGTCCTCTTGATCCCAGTCTGAGGCTGTGGGCAGCTGAGGAGGGAGAGACACAGCCAGGGGACTGAGAGGGCGGCTGGGAGTTGGAAACGTGAGTCAAATAAGGAGAGATTAGATAATGACACTTATACGCCTCCTCAACGCCCGTACAGTTCCTCTCCTCCCCTCTGCACTCCTTTCTCCTCCTCTCCTCTCCTCCCCTCTGCAGTCCTTTCTCCTCCTCCCCTCTGCTTTCCTGTCGCCCCTGCTATGCTCTGCTCTCCTCTTCTCTCCAGACAGGGGGTTTCTCAGAGAGAGAGACCCAGAGGTTTCTCTCTCTCCTCAGCCTCTCGTCCTGGACTGTGCCCTGGATAATGGCTCCGTGGAGAATACACCACCTCACTGAACTAGATACAGCAGTCCCACACAAGCAAGCACGCACTGGGTGACTGCATCTCACTCTCTCACTCTCTCACTCTCACACACTCACACACTCACTCACTCTCTCACTCTCTCTGACACACACACACACACACACACCAGGGAAGCAGAGGGGCAGGGCTTCTGGGTGGTAGCAGACAGGGTTAGAAGGGCAGAGAGGCAGGGTGGCAGGACGGCAGGCAGCAGAAGGGCAGCATGGCAACAGAGCAGGAAATATCTGGCAGAAATGTGCCCAACTGGGCATGCTCGCATCTGCTGTGTCTTTGCAACAGGTCAGTGAACTTAGTTCCACAGGTCCGAGTCCCACTCTCTCCCTCTCTAGCCACCCCCAACTGTCAATCCCAACTATAAACTCATCTCCCTCTCTCTGCCCCTCTTCTCTATCTCTCCCTCTCTTTGTATCTGTCTTTATCTCCCCCACACACTCCTCCCTCTCCCTCCCTCTCACACACACACACAGACTCAGCACACAGTGGCACAGGAGGAGGGCATCAGCAGCTTGTACATTCTCAGAGCCTCTCTCCCAGAGACCTGCCCTAATTTTTCTTGACAAGGGCTTGGGAGAGCAAAAAGACACACTCCAGCTCACACACACACACACACACACACACACACACACACACACACACACACACACACACACACACACACACACACACACACACACACACACACACACACACACACACACACACACACTAAGAGAGAAAGAAGCGCACACGTGCAAATACACACTCACTGTCTGTGCAGACAGCCCACACTCAGTGTCTGTGTGTGTTTTTACATGTTAATGACTTGTGTCTTCTTGCTGTCGATAGCATGCCAGCAACCGCCATAATGATCACTGGTCTACTGGTAACTAGGGATGCACGATAATATCTGCACAACATCGGTATCGGCAGATAAAAGCTTCAAAACGTAATTCTCGGCATCTGCAGATATGAAACTTTCTGCCGATGTACTTGGCCGATAAAGTGACGTGCAATTTATGCGCACGCAAAGCAAATGTTTAATTAGGCAATAAGCCCGTTGCGTCGTGCCTAACAACTCCCCTTACCTGTTCTAAAATCAGCGAAAAACATGGACTTGCAGGCCTTATTGCTTTTCTAAAACTGTTACTACACACATTTGATATGGTTTCATAAATAAAGACAATCAAATTTAAGAAACAAAATTGTTAAATAATAAACCGTCATTCTTCTGCCACTACAAAATATAGTTCCTACATAAATCGTTGCCACGCAACAGATTGAAAACAGTGGACGGCCCATATCGTGCCGGCTTCATTTCTTGCCTTTGCTAACGCTTCGATTTCAGCCTCTGTCTTCTCTGCATGTTTGGGGCCTCATGTATAAAGGATTGCGCTGCTTTCATACCAGAAGATGGCGTACGGCCAAAACTCGAAAAGTAGCCTACCTATGCACAGAAATATTCACATGTATAAAACCGGTCGTACGCCAGGTCCTGCGCACCTTTCCTTTATAAATCACAATCAACGTGAGATTGACCGCACGTGAACGAGACACTGACCCCGCCTTGCCTCCTCCCATAAATGAATATGCACTGTAGACCAATTATCACCCTACATCACATAACTGTCAAGCAGGCTCAACTGCGCATGTCGGTTACAAAAGACAAACTTCTCCCTGGTCCATTACACTCAGTGTTGCCAGGTCTGTGGTTTTCCCGCGGAATTGGGCTACTTTTAAAGTGTTGCTGCGGGTTAAATTTTTTGTCCGCTGGTTCGGGTAGATCTATTTTGCATGCAAATTACATTAATATCTTTTAATAAAAATCTATATTTTCCTCCTCTGTCCTCGTTATCATCCTCGTTATACTTGAACTTGAACAACTACATCCAGTCTGGACTGATAACGAGGAAGTAGAGTGTAGCGATGTAGTTGTTCAAGTTCAAGTTTGAAAATTGCGACATTGGCAATTGGCCAAAATGAGCTTGTAAATATCGGCTTAAATTCAATATCGTGCATCCCTACTGGTAACACACTTTACTCTGTAGCATGGTATAATTAGTATCATGTAGTGTCACATGTTACAAACATACACTGACACACACGTCACATACACGCAAACACACACATGCAACAACACACATTAACACTCCTGTTTGTTTTAATGTACACCTCTAAGCAACTGCAAAATCCACTTTGTGTCTGTGTGTGACCCCCTGGCCCCTCTACCTTGCTCTGTGTGTCTCTCTGCATCAGTCAAGCAGAGAACACAAGGGATGCCAGCATGTAATCTCAATAACTGTTCATCTGGTGTCACTGTTGCATTTAAATTAGGCACATGATGTTAGCAAGGTCAACAGTTATATGAGATTGAATGAGACAAGGGCACAGGCCCAAACAATTGGACACACACACACACACATCCACACACTAAGAAGATGTATGTGCATGAGAGAGGGAGAGAGGAGGGAGAGAGAGGGAGGGAGGGAGACAGAGAGAGACAGAGACAGAGAGAGAGCGCGCGCGAGAGAGAGAGAGAGAGAGAGAGAGAGAGAGAGAGAGAGAGAGAGAGAGAGAGAGAGAGAGAGAGCGGGAGAGCATTGCTTTTCCAGCAGTCTGTCAGACTGGATATCGCAATACCGACAGTGATTGACAGTCAGGCCAGCAGGTCCCGCCCTCCTACTTCCTGTTACTGACACTCAGGGGTTCCCTCTGACACTAAATGAAGGGAGATCCCACACAAACACACTCAGGAGGGAAGACGAGGGAGGTCACGTGTGACAAAGGAGAGACTGGGGAGGGAGGGGGGCGGGTGCAGGACACAAGGAGAGAGGTGAGAGGAGGGTGTGTGAGGGGAGAGGGGGGAGAGGAGAGGGGGAGAGGAGAGGGGAGGGGGAGAGGATGGCGTGTGTGAGGGGAGAGGGGGGAGAGGAGAGGGGGAGAGGAGGGTGGTGTACTGGCTACAGAGTTGCAGTGCTGGTAGAATGACTGGTGGGTGAGACCACAGCAGCTTCCTGGATAGGGGCCTATCTCTGTCACCAGCAGGGATGGCTTCACAGATATTGACGTAGTCTGGGCCCTGGAAGCCTGGTGATTACTCACTGATAGGCCTCTGGCTGCCTGAGTTCTCCCTGTTAAGTAACACAGTCACAGTGTCACATGACTTTAATGCTGACCGTAAGGATCGTCAATCACCACCACACAAAACTGTGTGCACTGAATGGGATTGGAGATGTATTATTTAATCCTAGCAGCATGTGTGTCTGCGTGTGTATTTCTGTGTGTGTGTGTGTGCATTTCTGTGTGTTTTTGTGTCTTGGTGGGGGTCAGGGAGTTTGGAGGGGGGGGGGGACCTCATTTAACCTTGAAGGGCATTGTGGGGTATTACAGAGGCAATTAGTAGCAATGTGAATTACTCCTAGCATCAAGGCAACCTGGACTTAATACACTGACTAATCATACGCAGCACTCCATATCGTTTGTCATTGCAGGGCACTGGAGACTGTAATGAATTCAGCTTGATAGGCTGTAAATCGATCAATCCTCTGCTTAGTTTACGCTCTACTGACCACAGTACTATTTCTGTGTGTGAGTGTGTCTGTGTGAAGGAAGGTTACTCTTGTGCATGTGAGCGTGTGTGTGTGGAATGAAGGTCCTCAGTGTGTGTGTACTGTATGTGTGTATGTGTTTGTGTGTGTGTATGTGTGTGTTCATGCGTAGACTAGGAGCTCTTTGTGCCGCAGTGCGGAGGCCGCAGGAGTCACTGGCCCAGACTCACACCTCCATACCTGCACCTGGACACACCTGAACACTGGCCACATCCCTGCACCCTGCCCAGGCAGCAGGGCCAGCCCACAGCCAGCCCACAGCCAGCCCACAGCCAGCCCACAGCCAGCCCACAGCCAGCCCACAGCCAGCCCACAGCCAGCCCCCCCCCCCCCCCCCCCCCCCCGAGCACGGCCTCCCTCTGCCCCAGAGCGGAGCAGTCGGTCTGGGCAGAGGATGAGCTGAGAGGGTGCCTGTATGGAGGGCTTTGTGCTGCTGTTAACCTTGAGATGATTCCCTCTTACTGATCCATATCATGCCATTAAGTCAAGCGCTAGGTATGGCTGAACTACCCTGTGGAGTGTGGAGCTGCATGCACACACACGTACATACACACACACACACACACACACACACACACGCACACTGTATCTACACACACATACACAAACAAAGAACTACCCTGTGGAGTGCCGAGCTGCATGCACACACACACACACACACACACACACACACTTGCCGTATCTACACTAACACACACACACACAAACAAACAAAGATCCATGGGTCTAACAGTGGTACAGAGACTAAGAGATGGAGCATGGAGCAGAGATAAAGACACAACTGTCAGCTGTCTCCTGACTCGAGGCATCCCTTTCCATGGTCCAGTAGAGAGAACAGCAGCGAGGGGGCTGGTGACTCACCAGACCTGTCTCTAAACAAAAGCAGGCTGTGGGGGGGGGGGGGGGGGCTGTGGGGGGGGGGGGGGTAGTACTCGTGGATGCAGTGGCAGTGGATCCAGCAGCAGCAGGTGTGTGTGTGTGTGTGTGTGTGTGTGTGTGTGTGTGTGTGTGTGGGGTGAGCATGAGGCTAGAAGAGACCAGCGTGTACAGCATGGTCCATGGCCCACACACACGCACGCAACTGGACACACACATTCCACACACTCCCTCGACCATGAGTACACTTCCACATTCCACAGACAGGCTCCACAGACACACACACACACACACACACAGCATGTAGAAAATCCTATCCAGGACAGGATTGGAGAGCCTGGTCGATAGTAATTTCCTCAGAGTGTGGATCTGTGCACGCTCCCAGACCCCCCTGAGGATAGCCAAACCTTATCAGAGAGAAGCCCCAGCCTCCGCAGCGGTCCGCAGGTGCATTACCAAACAACACAAACTCTTGCACGCACGCACTCACAAACACGACACACTTCTACAGGGCTTCAAATATGATTACTTACACTATACCCCATCCTACTGATTGCTATTACCTCTGCATGCTCCTCCGAAATCATTCAGCTCCCCACTGGTTCCAGCTAAATGTAGGAGAAATGCATGCAGAGGCTTGACAGTCTTTTTCCTGTCTTTCAGGCTCGTCTCCCAGACTGACACCTCCTTTGTGTCGATCCTATTTTCTCTGGCTGGTATTGAATAAGGCACAGCAGGTCTGCATCTCCCTTCAAAGCAGATAGACGTGCTTGTTCAATACAGACCATTACTAGATCTTTATAGTCCAGAAAGGTCAGGAAATCACTTCCTGTAGTCACTGGAAAAGGAGCTCCAAAAATACCCCTCCACTGTCAAGATGAGAGTGGTCGGGTTTCTGCTGTTAAAAGGGCTAATCGATCAGCCCCTGTAGCTTAGGAGATTGGCAACTGCACCAGCAGACAAATAGATTTGTGGTTTAGTAGATGGTAGATAGTGTGATATTAACTTAGTTGGTGTTATACATCTTGTGGTTCAAGGTGTGTGTGTGTGCGCGCCTCTGTGTGTGAGTGTGTGTGTGTGTGTGTGTGTGCGTGTGCATGACTGTGTGCATGAGTGTGTGAATGAGTGTGTGCATGAGTGAGATGAGTCAGATGGCTGAGCGGTGAGGGAGTCGGTCTAGTAATCTGCAGGTTGCCGGATCGTTCCCCGCCATGCCAAATGACGTTGTGTCCTTGGGCAAGGCACTTCACCCTACTTGCCTCTCCGGGAATGTCCCTGTATTTACTGTAAGTCGCTCTGGATGAGAGCTAAATGTAATGAGTGTGTGTGTGTGTGTGTGTGTGTGTGTGTGTGTGTGTGTGTGTGTGTGTGTGTGTGTGTGTGTGTGTGTGTGTGTGTGTGTGTGTGTGTGTGTGTGTGTGTGTGTAAGATTGACCTGTTGGCTTGTGGTGTGACATCATGAGGAGTGAAGCCCTAGTTCTCAGTGATGGTGAGTCACCCAGTAGAACAGAGATGCACCCCATCCACTCACCACACACAATTATTAACTTTGTTTACGCAGTTGGGGGTAAATAATAAGAATTCCTTATTAAAAAAAAAAAAAAAAAAAACTGACTTCCTAACCGGAAAACAACTCCCATGGTGCACCACGGTCATCTAACCTGTTTGTAAACATTCCCCAGCCTCTTTCAGCAGCTGATACGACTGATCCTGAACTGATGTCTTGTGACTGCCACCTGAACGGCCTCCAGGGCCAGGCCTGGCCTGGTACATGCCCCGTTTGGCTTCTCTACCTTCTCCTTTCCAGCCCAGCTCAGCCCATCACTCAGTGCTGGGCCAAGCCCAGCCAGCTGCTCCCAGGCCAGGCAGACAGAGCCCAGCCAAGCCATTAGCAAATGAGTTTGAACTGTATGGACCTCTCTGTCATCTGAACACTGGTTAGAGAGGCTTACGTGGCTTTGGTTTGTACATCACCATACATTTCCATCTTCAGAGGGACGGAGCAAGACTGAAGGACAATGAGAGAGAGGACAGAGAGAGACTGAGAGAGAGAGAGAGAGAGAGAGAGAGAGAGAGAGAGAGAGAGAGAGAGGGGGGGGGGAGTTTCAAATTCAGTATCACTGTCATCTCATGGTAATGTTTACACTTGCTAGAATTGATTAGATATCAAGAGTGACAGAGGGATACCTAACTCTGGAGACCTTTAGGGAGTCAATCACACTGGAGAGAGAGAGACCCAGCTGGATCCAGACCTGCTTTGCTGCCCCCCTCAGAGAGGTAACGAGGCTTCAGCGGTGACACCTGTGCTGGCGCTGATTAAACATGTCCCCGAACAACCACAGAGAAGACACACGCACACACAACAACATTGGAATGATACTGCATCTCTCAAGAGCAGTGGTCTCTTGAGAGATGCAGTGTCTCTCTCACACACTCTCTCACTCTCTCTCAAAAACACACACACACACACTCAAATGACTTCATACCATTCACTGCTTCTGATGACCTGAACAGCAGTGTGATTCACATTGGTCACAAGGGGAGGAGTCATGTTGTTACTCAATCAAGATACTCACTCTTACACAGTCCAAGTACAACACATCCAAACTCCTTGTTGTTATTGTTGTTTGCCTGTTTCTGGCTTCTGGAAACAGTGGGGAAGTTATGCAGGAAATGGCCCGGGGCCGGAATCAAAGCCAGGGAACTGTACGCGTCCCTTACCCTGTGAGCCACCAGGAGGAACAAACTCCTTGTTCTGCTGTTTAGAATAGCCAGGGCCAAAGCAATGATTGTTGGCTCAGTCCACCTAGCCACCTAGTCCACCTAGCCACTCAGCGACTGTAACTACGTATAAAACCCCAGTGATCATTAAGACAGGCCAGCCATTCCCAAACCATTAGCAGGCATTAAAGCCATCCGCTGGGCCCATTAAGCAGCATTAAACCAGATTGTACTTTCTCCTCTGACGAGAGACTAAGCCTAGATCCGGCCCTCCTCAAGACCCTGCTGGGTTCCTGCTACATGCCACGTCACTCAGGATCAACTGAAGAGACGTCTAATGGCGCCGCAGCCTCTGCGCCTCGCTGGAACACGGACCTGAACATGTCGGGTAGGGGGATCTACAAGAGCTCTCTCTCTGAGTGCTAATCTGTGGTCAGGTAGGTCTCACGGCTCACACTGTCCTGTTCACAAGGCTCGACTGACCCTGGATCAGTCCTGCCAGGCCCTTTCTGAACAGGTCTGGTCTCTCCTCTGGGTGGGGACCATGAAGAGGGCCAGAGGAGCCTGACTCTTGGGAGTCCGTAAACAAAGACAGACAGAACCCTGATAGACACTCTCTGTCCTGCTGTGTAAACAAGAGCGCAGACAGCACATGGAGTTATCAATGTCAACACTGTTCCTGTAGGGCCTGTCTGACCAATCAGAGGTCACGGGCATTGTGCGCGCATGCTTGCAAGTGTGTGTGGGGTTTGTGTGTGGTGTGTAGAGGGGCTCTAAGCCTGCAGGGTGTTGAATAGAAAGTAAATGACCATTCACTTCTAACTACTCCCACACATGTGGCCCTTTTCATTGAGCTGCCATTAGCTCCACTTCTACAAATCACTATACATAATTCCTTTCCTCATTCTCTGAATCAAATGAGTGTTTGAGAGAGAGAGAGAGAGAGAGAGAGAGAGAGAGAGAGAGAGAGAGAGAGAGAGAGAGAGAGAGAGAGAGAGAGAGAGAGAGAGAGAGAGAGAGAGAGAGAGAGAGAGAGAGAGAGAGAGAGAGATGCAGTCACCCTAACCCACAGATACCAAGGAATCTGCAGGAGTGGGACGCTAACATGGACTCATAGATAATTAACACTATTCATCTGGGCCGAGCAAAACATAACAAATAACAGAAGGTTGCATTTGCTACCCGTTCACAAACAAAGCACTGAATTATTTACAAGTGACTTTGAAAAAACACAAGTCACTATGCTCTAAATACAGCCTGAGTCAGTCAGTCAGGGTAGCAGACATACCAAAATGTTCATTATTCTACTTTATTTCAGAGCTATGCTGCTAATTCTTGTTTACAAAATAATAAAGCCTTGTTCTACATTCATGTGCAGCCTTATTGAGATTAACTTCGATAGAAGCTTCCCAACCAAATGATTGTTATGAAATATTGCAGCTGGAATCCAGAGGCAGCAAGGGCTAGGTTTGGGAGCCTGTGCCATAAAAGTACTGAAGTGTCCCAAACTGCTCCTGGTATTGATCAGGGACTGGCACAAAAAAATCAATCACAACATTGTCTTAAGCTTACAGCTGGACAGAAGCCAGTCTTTTATTTCAGTCTTGGCACAGGTCGTTCCACTCTGATTTAAAACTGCTGACTAACTGACTTCAGTAATTTGGATGCAAAGGATCTTGATGAACCAAAAATGTGAGAGAAAAAAAAGGGTTGTTTGAAGATCAAGAAAAGCGCATAGGTCCAAACTGATAGTTTCACAGAAACATATTTTGGGACTAGTTAAACCCTGACATCTTAACACACCTTTCTGTCTTCTCAGGAAAAGCACAAAGTGTTCTGAAGTAAACGTATCACATAACTACAGTCTGAACACACACGTAGACACACTCACACTCACATGCATTAACACCACCCAGTACAGATTCACACACCCCTCATACACACACACACACACACACACACACACCTGGCCGTAACCATAGAAGCAACGAACATCTCTCTCCCTACTTTACTGGAAGGTGGTGGTGTTAATGCAACCCAAATGGGCACATGCGCACAAGTACACAGACATTCACAGCCCCCTCCACCCTCAGCCAGGGAGTGCTGTGTGTGTTGGAGGTGTGAGTGAGCAAGTTTTTCCCCACCGACTTAGGATCAGCATGCATCTATACAGTAGGACGACCCTCTCTCCCTTGGCATTGGGCAGCCGTCTGTGGATTTACAGTATACTACTGTACTCAACTGTACAGCAGCCTACCATACTGTAATCCATGTACTTTTTGTAAACGCTGTATATGGATAATGGCCTCTTCTGCAGTATCAGTATACCCACTTCTTCACCAACCCTAATGTGAAAAGGGTACTTGAAAGGCAGCAAATTTGGCACTGGATACAAACTTTCACCACAACACCAGTTCTAACAACATCAGCGATAGAAGTGAAGTAGATGAAACATGAGCTGGTTAAACTGCATTAGTCGCACCTCGGTCTGAAAGTGATTAGAAGTATCCAACACTCTTGTTGTCAAGGACTTGTATTAATGTAACAAACAATTAGGCCACACCTACTGGCGATCATCTGTCACGCTTCTACTTCTTCTAGCGCTGTGTCCTTTGCGCACTTATTAAATGATTTTTCCCATAAAAATTGCGAGTGAAACATATCCTACACTATAGATTTTTTCCAATCAACGACAATGACTGTTTGATGTGGGTAACCAGCTGCAGGTTAAGTTATTGTGATTAAATAATGATTATAGGAGATCGCGGACAAACGAGCGTCAAAACAAAAGCTGTCAGTAAAGTGCAGATTCTGAGGCAGCAGCGCTAAACTTCAACTGTTGGAATTAATCATGCATAGTATTTTGTACCTAGCATTGCCTATTAATACAAGTTCGTCAACATATGTGACAGCACCGCCCCCACCCCAATGTTCATCCTATCTTAACATACATTAGGCTACTACTCTAGTTGATAATAACCATCTTAGACAAAACAACCATTCGAGCTGGTGATCAGTCGAGCTGAATGTCAGTGGGCACATTTAGCCTAAAACGCGACACAAATAACAGTATTCAGAAATCCATTTCGGTTTACAGTGGGATACACGTAGGGCCCGAACTTGTTATGAGAGTTAAGACTTTCTGGGAATTTCCAAAATGCCGTCATTTAAATGTGTACACGCACGTGTCCAAAACCTGCCTAAAAAAATGGGTTAGACGGACCCTTACCCATTCTCTTACCTGCACGATACTGTGATTTCAACTTTGGTGGCGGGGATAGACGCGTTGAGCGGGTCGAAGTCTCCTATCGACGCCATGTTCAGAAAACTGTTGTTCATTGTAAAAAAAAAAAAAAGGGTTCGTCCAGCCTCCTACCCAACGACACTATCGTAAACTACACCTCCTTTGCTAAAAGCGAAAGGGTGCATGTGAGAGCGCGAGGACGGCTCCAAGGCTACTAGCGGCGGGGTGATGTCACTCCACAACAGTGCCAGCGTCACCTACTTGCCTCCGTGCTAGGATGTAGGAATGCCGCGATTAGAATAATATTTCCAGAGCAGTCAGATCCAATCACCAGAAACGGCGCATGCTTGCCTGCGTTTGGTTGTGTGGGCTATTTGTGCCACGGGAAGACTTTAGATCCTGGTGTGACACCATCATTACTCAGTATGTTTTAGCCGTGACCAACTCTCCTAATTTAGCTCTCTGCTGATGTTTCCTTGGCCAGTCCCTTGGACAAACATCTCTACACACCCCATCATGTGAAAGAGTCGTTGTAAGTGAGTTGCCACAGAGTTCCAGTAAATCACACACACACACACAAACATACACACAATCCTCTCTTCCTTCTTTAAACACACCCTATTGCAATGTTTTTTTCCACTGTAGTTCATGCATACTTTTACTACTGTTCAACAGTAATCCATGTTGACACATGCACAACACAGACATGCTGGTGAATATCAATTACATTGAAGGACTGGGAGTGAGAGAGAGGGAGGCAGAGAGAGAACGCTATTGCATAAGCCCGGGTCACGGAAGTGAGAGAATGTGTACTTCAATGTATAATATTGAATTTATTATTGATTACACTGAGTCTTGTATAACATAATATGTCCAGGGCTCTCAAGTTCCATTCATTGTATATGGCGGGACAAGTTATCCCTTACTTATCAGCGTGAGACATGGTTGAAATGCATGAGTCTCACGGCGAATGCTTGAGACTTGAGAGCCCTATGTGTGTGTCTAAACACGTAAGTGACTCAACACAATCAATGTAGCTTTCACCGTGGTATTCAATACCTGAGTGTGCGTGTGCTAGAGAGAGAGATAATTAAAGTGGATGTGCAGGGAGAGAGAGTTAGAATTAAAGCATATTCGTGTCAGAGAGAGAAAGCAAGAGTTTTAGTGTCTGTGAGAGAGAGAGAGAGAGAGAGAGAGAGAGAGAGAGAGAGAGAGAGAGAAAAAAGACAAAAAGAGAAAGAGAGTGGTATGTTTCCTTACAGTTGGAACCAGCCATGATCATGGTAAGCCTGTTTACTCCCGGGATATCACTGGTTTCCTGAACAGAAGGATCTTTAAGTTGCCCTCCCATGAGCCTCCCCTACTCTATACAATCCATCTCTCATTCCATACTTCCTCTGGACTCCATCCACCCATTCTATATTGACATGCACCTCCCCCCCTGAGAATTTACAACAATCTGAAGAGTCCAAATGTGTAGGTGAATCGTGTGGTGGAGGGGTGTCTGGTGAGACGATTTAATAAAGGTCAGCATGTTCAAACTCACAGGTGAAAAACACACATGCATGCATGCGCACATACATCCCTGGTTAAATCCATGTCCCACAACAGAGGGTGTGTGTATTGACTGATTGTAGATGATGTGAGGTCCAGGGCCTGGTGATCCAGTGCCCTTGGGTCCAGGATGGAAGAGGGGGAAGCAGGGTACAGGGCCTGTGAGAACATGCTGACAGCGCAAGACGTCTGCTTCATTTCAAGAACTCATGCCACGTCCAATCAGGGTTATTTGTCATGGAACCTTCGTGCCATCGGAAATTCTAGATTCCAGGAATCCAGTGACAGTACTACCGCGCATGTGTCCACTTATCTCAGTTAAGTCACAATGTAAACAGTGTGTATGCATCTTTAGTTGTTTATTTCTGTAATAACTCTGCGACTGATAGCGACGGACGGAAAGTGTTCTTTAATATAGAGGGAAATAGGCCTTTCCATATAACCATATTAAACGTAAACAATCAGTGTCAACTATAAAATATTAATCCTGTCAAACAGGTTTTTGTTTTTCATTGCTTGAGTGAGTTTTATTTGTTTAGATTGAGCATGTGGACTCTTTGAGATATTAAAACCAATATACAGATGTTCCAATTTCTATCAATAAGTAAACACAATCTTATGAAACGTTTAGAGAAATAACCCTAACCCAGATTATGTCGATGAAAAGAAGAAAGTGTTAAAGAAGGAAGTGTTTCGTTTCTCTAAACTATATCATACTGCCCCCAGGTGGTAATGTGCCAGTACAGCATAAACAATATGTTGCCAATCCCATGTCCCTGAAGAGAGAAATGACACTGGATCCATTACATTTTGACAAATTAAATTTATTCTCACACTGACATTGGAATCAACAACAAAGTCAGAATTTGCTTACAAGATATTATTTACATAAAGCTGTGGTCAAGAACCCCAATTACAAATCCCATTATTGGAATACTTGGGTCTAGTCCACACTCCTCAGGAAGTGCTTCTGCTCTGTATCTACAGTATGAGATGCATTACAGGCACTGGTAATACACACTCACACACAAACACACACATACGCAGCTTCATGGAAAATAATCCATATTGTGCAGGCCAAAGTGCACTAAATCCAGGCTTCCAACAATGTTCTCAAAGGGTTCAGACAGAAGGACAGTAAGAAAACGGAAGATTGGAACTTTGGAAGCGTTGGAACGGAAGAAGTTGTCGATATGTAATCTAAATAAATAAACATTTTACACAGAACAAAAACGATAAAAAACAGTTCCCGTTTTTCATGATTTGAGTAAGAGCACAGAGGAGGTAAACTTAAGAAGCACAACAGGAACAGAGGAAACAACTCAATATCTGTTTGCGTATCGGACAGGAAAACATAGCACTTTGGCCACACAGAATGTTCTATGGAACATACAGGTATCACAGTATTCAAATCAAAACAGGAATAGATAACAGATATCGGAAACCACGTGACACGACCCACATTGTCGTTGATACGGCCGGAAAGGAGTGGTGTTCCTTCATGGTGGGACAAGACAACATCTATGTGTCCACAGCAGAGGAGTCTGAATGTCTTGAGACTCACTCACGCCACACCAAGAACCACAGAGGGACGTGTGAATATGTGTGTGTATGTGTTCATGTCATATCGTGGGCTCTTGACAAAAGGAAATGTTGTCTATTGCAAAGCTGGCCTCTTCTCCCAATGTTTGGCAGTGACGGTGTTGTGAGTCACAGTCCCTTCAGTCTTTATCCTTCACCACAACAGAGCCATCTGAGCACACAGCATGCAGAATATGGATTCTAGGTTTGGTGGGCTGTGAAGACCCCTCAGTATGAATGTCTTGCTGGTGGTTAAGGAGAGGGATGCATTTCATTTGTGGACCCTGAGATCCCCCTGCTTGAGATGTGTACCAACCCGCCTGTTATCTGATTGACATTTCCAGTCCAAATGACGTCATGGACACAATATGCCTCCACCTATCACCTCGCATCTCATTTGGGAGTCGGAGACTTGCTCTACTGAGCATGTGCAGAGTGAGTTTGTGATCGAGTCATGTCCAATCACAGCCAGGGTTTGGTGAAGCTGAGAGGGAATCAGGAATCAGTCGCTGAGCGATCACAGTGCTGGAGATTGCAGGTCTGGTTGTCTGTAGTGGAAAGTGCTAGTTCCAAGTTCTGGTGATCTCCCGGAGTCCAGCTCTATCAGTGGACCTCCTTCCTTCTGTGCACCTTAGGCCTGCCAAATCTTCACTGTCCGGTCACTGTTACACACACACACACACACACACACACACACACACATTTTTAGAAGCAGAAACATAAAGAAGCAAAGCCGTATAGTAACTCCACAGTTGATGTGGTTCCACTCACATTTACATTTACATGTATTCATTTAGCAGACGCTTTTATCCAAAGCGACTTCCAAGAGAGAGCTTTACAAAAGAGCATAGGTCACTGATCATAACAACGAGATTGTCCCAAACATTGCAAGTAGCCAAAAACACTCACTCTGACGCTGTGAAGATATGGCTGCTGTTGGTGGCCAAACCGTTGATGGGGCTGTCGTGTCCCCTCACCTCCCCTAGGGGTGCCAGAGAGTCAGCGTTCCAGAGACGCAGCAGCCCCCCTCTGCAGGCACTAAGCAGCACTGGGCTGCTGGGCACCACCCCCAGAGCACTGACCCAGTCTGCATGGGCGCCCGACACCTGCTGTTTGGAGGGGGGACACCGTGTCAGCGGAGGAGGACACAAGAGCCCTCAACGTCGCCAGCGCACAAACACCAAGGCGCCACGCGTACAAAGAAAAGTAAACGAGTTAAACGTGTGGCGTGTTGTGTTTTTTACGTATATTCCGACTGGCAAATGATGAAAGATGAGAACTTCTTAACAGCGCACCCATATCAGAAGGGTTCACACTTCAAATATCACACACCCGTCACATACCTATACGGTTTCGGAGCCATGTAAAGCATGTACCACGACAGTCAACAGGACAGCGTTCCCTCAGGAGGTCCCTGTGGGCTCTTCGTGTGTGTGTGAGGAAGCAGGCTACCTGCAGCAGGCGTTTGCTGGTCAGATCCCATCTCTTGATGCAGGCGTCTCTGGAGCCCGTGTACAGGCTGTCTCCTTGCACCAGCAGGCTCTCCAGGCCCTCCTGGTGGGCAGGCTCGAAGCTGTGGCAAGACGTGACGCTGCCCTGGGCCCCCTCAGCCACCTCGAACATCTGGAACACACGCAGGGACACACACACACACACACACACACAGGCACAGGCACACGTGTGAGGGCAGTCAGGCACACACACACACACACACACACACGTGCCAGTCGTGGGTCTTGGTGCGTGTACCTTGATGTGGTGGTCCTTGGAGCCTGTGAAGACCACATCCTGACCGTTCCCCGTCTGGTCCACCGTGAGGCACATGACCGCACCCAGGTGGCCGGTCAGCTTCCCCGTCGACACGAACCTGCCGAAGCCACAGCAGGTGCTCAGGACGTCACCAGTACAGTTTACAGTTTCAACCAACCACAGCTCAGAAGAGTAGCCTTTCACCACACACCTACAAGTGATGAGGATTTATAACAGTACACCAAAGCTTAATCAGTTTACTAACATGAGCTTATCATCCTCAAAGTCAGACGTAAATACTAGTCAGAACTAGACATAGTGTCAGAACTGATGGTTAAACACGGTCAGTTAGGATCCCTGTCTGAGCTACGCTGCTGTCTCAGTGTTGAAGCCCAGGCGTGTGGCTCCAGCCTCCTTACTTCCTCAGGTCCCACATGCGGACAGAGTTCCCCGAGGCTGCGTACAGGAAGGACCCCGGGGGGTTCAGAGAGATCTGGTTGATCTGGTTCTCTCCTGGGGGGATCGTCAGGGACTTCAGAGACGCACAGCTGGCCCCTGTGGACACCTGGCCTGAAGACCTGGAGAACACACACACACACACACACACATTAGGATAGGATAGCATCAGTATTAGGACACACAAAGATCAGTGTGTGTGTGTGTGTGTGGGTGGGTGAGTGTGTGGGTGGGTGTGTGTGTGGGTGTGTGGGAAGGCATACGAGCAGGAGAACTCACGTGAGTGTGCGTATACACTTGGCTGAGTCTCTGATGTCCCAGACCTTGATGTAGGCGGTGGAGACGGTGAACACGAGGCTGGAACAGTAGCGGACGGACAACACACTGCTGGGGTGTTCACCCAGAGACATGATCTCCTGCCCGGTCACCAGGTTCCACACCTTACACGTACGGTCTGACACACACACACACACACACACAGTTTAATAACATAGCGTCATTGCCTGTGATCCCCAGACAGTGTGCTTGCTGGTTTCTCCCGTGTCGCTGTAGTGTGTGCTGCGGTGTACCTTTAGAGCCGGTGAAGAGCAGGTCGTCAGTGGCGTCCACACAGAGGACAGGTTTGGTGTGGCCCTCAGCCACGTGGACACACTGCAGCCTGGCAGCCCGGCTGCCTCTGGGGGCCAACACTGGGTTGATCACCCCTCTGGGGAGGGAACAGGACCCACTCAGCAGGTTAGGTTACCACCATCTATCCATACAGCTGTTACCGTTCAAGTCTTGGACCGATGAGCGGATGGGTGTGACGAGACCAAGATAGAAGACCTACCTGGGACCTTCGAATACTGGGGACTCGTCCAATCTTCAACACAAACAGAGGAAGTCAGTTTACTTACGGGGGGGGGGGGGGGGGGGGGGGGGGGAAACATCAAAGAACGGTTCAGTTCAATTCTTTTCATTCTGACGAGTTAGTTAATCTGTGCTCTACGACAAGCTCAGGTGGGCACGCAGTGACAGTGAGGACAGTCCCACAGATCTTACAGTGGTTTGGTGTCCGAGCCCTTGGCCTTGACCTCCACGGCAGGGGCTGTGTGTGAAGGGAGAGGTGTGGGCGAGATGGCGGGCGTGTGTGGGGGGGGCGTGGGGGTGTGTGTGGGCATGTGTCCCCTCTCCAGCATCCTTCTGCGGGTCAGAGGGGAACGTTCCAGAGACCTCTTCTCAGAACCTGTGGGAGACCTGGCTCCAGACCTGCACAGGAGGTGGGGGGGGAGGGGGGTGGCAGAAGGATATAGAGTCAGAGAGAAATAGACAGGAAGTGGCATTAAGGGACACGGCAAGAGGGGGCCTGCAGGGGGGAAATAAGGGGGGTGGGGGAAGGGGCAGCATCAGAACATTAGAGGCTGATGAGGGTGTAACTGGACAGACTTACATGCCAGCTATCCTGGCAGACAGGGTCGAGGGTGAGACGGCGATGTCCCTGTCAAGGGTGAGTCCGGCCCCGGCCCCCATCTCCCCTCCCACATCCTGACTCCCCCCCAGCCCCAGGGTCAGCAGGGGGGAGGAGAAGTCCCCTGTGGGGGAGTCACAGGAGGGTTCCCCTGAGCTGGCGTACAGCAGCTCCATCTGAGTGGTGGTCCGCCTGCGGGCCTGTGGAGGCGATTGGTCAAATGAGTCAGTCAACCAATCAATCAACGACTCATTCAAATCGATTATGACCTCAGCCTATCAGTGCAGTAGCCCTTGACTCAGTACCTTGCTCCTGGGCCTGGACTCTCCGCACAGCTTCATCAGGTCAGACGCCAGGGAGCTGGGAAAAGGGACGAGCAGTTTGAACATCCAGCCTCCACCACTGTCCTACTGCCTGCTCAAGGCTTTGAGTCATGCTGGAGATACTTTAACCAGCTTCAGACTGTTAGCATCCACACATGACGAGGACATTTACCTTCCCTCTGCAGCAGGACTGGGCGTGGACTCATCACCGCTGCTTTCATCTCCGTTCTCTGGAGGAACATACACAGTGCCGGGTTACAGACTGCTTCCACAGCTTTACAACACAACATCTCGTCTAAATGATAAAACTGCATCCTGCATGTAGAAAACCTTAACTTGCTACTGGAAGCAATCTTCTACAACCATAACTTTTAACATTCCAGACTCATACAGTTTGGGTTTCAGTTCAGAATTTCACACACACAGGTCAAAGGTCTAGTATAGTGCAACGAGGTATGAGCTAGGTGATATTAAGGCCATGGTAAAACAAAGTTTTTAGTTTTTTTTGTCTGATGCAGTCCCTCCATGTGCATAGTCTTGTGGCGTCCATGTTGATAGGGTACAGTAGTAGAGAGTGGGAAGGGAGGGAGGGCAGGATTACAGATTTAGGATGGATTTACATACTACACCAGCCAAGAACATTTTAAGCTATTTTAGAATGTTTGCAAATAGCCTACAATATATACAAAATATGTCCTGGCTGTTGGACATGAGCTCAGCTTTAGACTATTACTAATCTGTAGTAGTCAGATCCTCATAGGCGTCTGACAGGTAGTTATCCACAGAGACAGAGAGAGAGAGACAGACAGATAGAGACAGAGTCAGAGAGAGACAGAGACAGAGAGAGAGACAGATAGAGAGAGACAGACAGAAAGAGAGAGACAGAAAGAGACAGAGAGACAGAAAGAGACAAATAGACAGAGAGACAGAGAGAGAGACAGAAAGAGAGAGAGAGAGAGTAAGGGGCACATACTCTCATGCAGCTCATGGCATTATATCAATGACCGGGTTAGTCTCTGATGAAGGAGGGAGGCTGGGCAAGGCTGTGGGAGGCTGGGGAGGCTGTGGGAAGCTGGGAGAGGCTGTGGGAAGCTGGGAGAGGCTGGATGGGGGAGGGGGTGCCATGCTTTCTGGGGCAGACTGTGCCATTCTCAATGACTTACCCACTGCTAGGTTACCTAGCTCTGTTTTAATACAGCCAAACAGAAAAACAAAACAACAAAGAAACCAAAATCAGACGTCAAACCAAGGATGGAAAACCGCTCACTTTATGTTCCAGCTCAGCCTCAGGGCTCTCTGGTTAATGATCTACTGTTTCCTTCATCAATTAGAACTTCCTTGTTTTTACCCAATCCCAAAGACACAAACAAGTAAATGGTGTTCTGTTGAACTTTTCCAGAAAGCAATAAATCTATACCGAGGCTGAACGCAAAATAAAGTGAAGATGAAGAAGTGGTTGAGTGAGCGAGTGAGTGTGTGCGTGTGTCTGTGCGTGTGTGTGAGTGTGTGTGTGAGTGTGTGTGTGTGTGTGTGTGTCTGTGTGTGTGTGTGTGTGTGTGTGTGTGAGTGTGTGTGTGAGTGTGTGTGTGTGTGCGTGTGTGTCTGTGTGTGTGTCTGTGAGTGTGTGTGTGTGTGAGTGTGTGTGTGTGTACCTTGCAGAGCGTTCCCCAGCAGGGCGTCCAGCTCAGGGTTGAGCTCAGCCTTCTCCTTCAGCATGTGGAACAGCAGCTGGTTTTGGGTGGCGCTGTTGATCTCTGTCTGCTTCAGCCTGCCCTCCATCACCTTCACCTGAGACTCCTTCTGAGCTGCCTGGAGACCCTGGGGGTGGAGGGCGGGTTAGACACACGCTCACACACGCCAAATCGACGCTTCACTGCACGCACAGACACGGGGAAAGAAGGTACCTTGTTGATTGCCATGGAGATGAAATGGTCCAGCAGGAAGCGGGCCTCGGATAGGTTACATGAGCTGATCACCGCAATGATGTCCACCGTGTCTCCTTCCTCCTACAGAGAAGCACATTCATCATCATCATCATCATCCTCTTCCTCCTCCTGATCCTCCTCCTCCTCCTCCTCCTCCCACCTTGGCCTCCTCCATCTGCATGATGTTGGCCTGGCACTCTGCGATGTTGTCGTTGATGTAGTCGATGTTGGCGCTCAGAGACTCCAGCTCCTCGTTCAGAGAGCCCAGGGTGCGATCAGCATCGGCCCCCTCCGTGGCCAACTTCTCCCTCCTCCTGGAGACCTTCTCCCTGCGCCTGGTCAGGTCCTCACGTTGCTGGGAGAAGGAAGGGGGAGGGTGGGGGTGGATGGGGGGGCAGAGGCCATGAAGTCACTGAGCCTACGTTACAGCCTAATGCAAACTTTAGTTTAGGTAAACACAAACTGTAGCCCTCATCAAGGTCTCCACACTGAGAATTTGCTGCAGGTGGTGAAAATCCTGGTGTCAGTCAATGTGACTGAACTGTGATTGGCTACCTTGAGGAGGCGGTTCATGTCGGCCTCCATGTTGGAGATGGTCATCCTCTGCATGATGATGTCAACGACGCGGCGCTCCAGAGACTGCCACTTGGCCCGGGCTGTCCTGGTGGAGTAGGCACTGCCCATCCTCACTGGAGACTTCCTGCTGCACAGGGCAACAGAGAGGTCACACACACACACAGGGACATATGCACACAGGACACTGACAGGTACACACAGGTGAGCTGGTGTCCGTACCTGGGGCCGTTGGGGGCCGTGACCCCCGCAGGGTGGAGCCTCCCCAGGGTGGGGGAGGGGCGGTGGGAGAGCTCCTGGAGGGGCTCCGGCAGGCTCACCTTCCTGCTCACCTTCCCTGAGGCCGGCCTGGCCTGGCGTCTCAGAGCGGTCACCTGGAGGACGCACAGCTGGTGAGCCCCACCGTCCCAACCTCACAGGCACAACGAGGCTCAAGCCTGTCGTTAACTACCAATCGCAGCACTACCTCCAGCCCAGGACCCAGCCCCAGCCCCTAGCCCCTAGCCTCAGCCCCAGTCCCTAGCCTCAGCCCCAGTCCCTAGCCTCAGGCCCCAGCCCCTAGCCTCAGCCCCAGTCCCTAGCCTCAGGCCCCAGCCCCAGCCACTAGCCCAAGCCCCTAGCCTCAGCCCCAGTCCTTGGCCTCAGGCCCCGGCCCCAGCCCCTAGCCCCAGTCCCTAGCCCCAGCCCCAAGCCTCAGCCCCCTAGCCCCAGCCCCGGCCCCGGTACCAGCCTCACCTCCTCAGTCTTCCTCCTCAGGATGAGCTCCTGCTGCCTTCTCTGAGCCTCCATCTGTCTGAGCTGGTGCTCCTGCCTCCTCTGGTCCTTCTTCAAAGTGGCGATCTCCCGGTTCCTCCGACACTCCGACACCCTGCTCTTCTCCTGCTGCTCCTTCATCTGCCGCATCAGACCCACCTGAGGAACACACCGGACCATGTGACCACCGGACCATGTGACCATCACACGCCACGTGTTTACACTACACCAGACCATGTGACCACCTGACCACGGATCTCCCCTACCTTGGTCTTCTTCATCTCCGTCACGTCCTGCTGCAGCTTCTTCAGCTGCTTCTCGTACTGCGACTGGTTCTTCAGCAGGCGGGCGTGCTCCTTCTGCGCCGACTGCAGCTTCTGCATCTCCTTGTTCATGGAGCTCAGCTTCTTCTCGTACTCCGCCTTGATCTTCTTAGCCTTCTCCTCCGTGCACGTCTCCACAGAGCCTGGGGGGAGGCAGCGTGGCGTTCCAGAGTGTGAGTGTGGTTGTAAACGTGTGTGTGTGTTTATAGTTCCACAGTGTGTGTGTGTGTGTGTATAGTTCCACAGTGTGTGTGTGTGTGTGTATATAGTTCCACAGTGTGTGTGTGTGTTTATAGTTCCACAGTGTGTGTGTGTGTGTGTGTATAGTTCCACAGTGTGTGTGTGTGTGTGTGTGTGTATATAGTTCCACAGTGTGTGTGTGTGTGTATAGTTCCACAGTGTGTGTGTGTGTGTGTATATAGTTCCACAGTGTGTGTGTGTATAGTTCCACAGTGTGTGTGTGTGTGTGTGTGTGTATATAGTTCCACAGTGTGTGTGTGTGTGTGTGTGTGTATATAGTTCCACAGTGTGTGTGTGTGTGTATAGTTCCACAGTGTGTGTGTGTGTGTGTATATAGTTCCACAGTGTGTGTGTGTATAGTTCCACAGTGTGTGTGTGTGTGTGTATATAGTTCCACAGTGTGTGTGTGTATAGTTCCACAGTGTGTGTGTGTGTGTGTGTATATAGTTCCACAGTGTGTGTGTGTATAGTTCCACAGTGTGTGTGTGTGTGTGTGTATATAGTTCCACAGTGTGTGTGTGTGTGTATAGTTCCACAGTGTGTGTGTGTGTGTGTATATAGTTCCACAGTGTGTGTGTGTATAGTTCCACAGTGTGTGTGTGTGTGTGTGTATATAGTTCCACAGTGTGTGTGTGTTTAGTTCCACAGTGTGTGTGTGTGTGTATATAGTTCCACAGTGTGTGTGTGTGTGTGTGTTGCGTACCCATGTTGTGCAGCACCCTGTCCCTCTCCAGCTGGGTGTCTCTGATCTTGCTGTGCAGCATCATCAGCTTCTGCTCGTACTGCTGTTTGAGCGTGTGCAGGCGCCGCTGACTGTTCTCCAGCTCGTCAATCAGCTTCTGCTTGATGGCAATCTCACACGTGATGTTGGCCAGGTCCGCCTGGAAGTTCTCTGTCCACACACACACACACAGACGCACACAGACACACACAGATGTAAGGACACATTGACAGCCAGTCCTAATGGCACAGACACACCTCCACACTGACAGGCCCCGCCCCCTCTCCCACAGACACACCTCCACGCTGACAGGCCCCGCCCTCTCCCACAGACAGAGAACACACATGTACCTTTCTCATCCAGTTCAGAGTCTGACTCGTCTGAACTGTCTTCTGCCTCCATCTCATAGTCCTCCTCCTCTGCCTCTGCCTCGTCTCCTTCCTCATGGTCACTAGTCTCCTGTTTACACACACACACACACACACACACACACACACACACACACACACACACACACATACTCTCTTAGCATAAGAAGGGGGTTGTCTGATTCCTGATTATGAACAATAATGAATAAAGGATGATGGACGTACCCCCTCAGCCTCCTCACTGCCTCTCTCCTGCTCGTTGTCTGGGACCTCCTTGATCACACTGCAACACAGACATGCTGACGTCACACATCAATACACCCCACAGGAGCAGGGCAAGGATCAATTAACTGTAAACAATACATCCGGTTAGAACCTTGATCAGAACTCAAATCTGTGGTGTTGGTTAGGAGAATCACCCTTGGGGATAGTGTTAGTAAATGATTGAGTCCAGTCACCGATTGTGGCTCTGGGCCACCAGCAGCACTAAGGAGGGTTGGGGAGATGCTAGGGAAGGTCGGTCAATGGTGCGGCACAATAGCTAGGTAACTTCTGCACAGCTAGGCAGGTGTTTGGATTGGTTTAGATGTTCTGGTTACAGGGATTGACAAATCACACAGCGTAGGGGTGAGGAGGGGTTGGGTGAGAGATTGTGAGTTGGTTCCCCCACCTCAGGACTGACAATTACCTGAAGGAGCAAAGGCTATGTTAGTTAGGAGAGGGATTAGTTAGGCTTGAGAGGGAGGGGCAAAATAGACACACAATACTATAAGAGGAGGGGGCGGGGAGAGAGAGAGAGAGGGGGGGGGGGTTCAAACCTGGCAGGTTTAACCTCCTCCTGGTGGCTTCTATCCAAAAGCAGCAGTCTTGTGGGTCAAAGGTCGGAAATTATGGGGGGGCAGAAGTGAAGTTGAAGATGAAGGTGGGGGTGGATGTGAGGGTGAGGATGGAGGCAGGTTATCCAAGAGGAGAGAGAGAGAGAAAGAGAGAGAGAGAGCGAGCCACAGAAGACAGACCAGATGAGCTTCAGAATGTGACACTGTTACCGTCTGCTGGATGATACGGTGTCTCTCTACGACTGATCTAAGGCTTTAGGGCTGCTGCCAACACAGGGAGCCCATGCCACCAGACCAAAGAAGGAAACAGAGAGAATGGGAGAGCTAGAGAAGGATATGGAGAGTGAGCGAGGAGAGACCTGTGTGGATCTGGAACATGACAGAGCTTGTTAAAAACTCATTATCATAACTGTTGTCATATTTGGGTGATTAGAGGAGACATTGGGAGAGAAGAGCCTAATTACCCACAACACACCAGGACACGCTTCCTCACCCTGGCAACAGTGGAAATCCCCCTGGCCCCTCATCTAACCCCCCCCCCCCACCACCCCACGTCACCTCCGTCCAGCTAACAGTCTCAGACGGATTAAAGGCTTTGTTCAAAGATAAACTCATGTCTAGCTTACAGGGTGTGTTTGCATGGTCGCATGGGAACATACATATATATATATAATATACACATAGCTTGAAACCATGAATAACCATTTAAAAGCACAACACAACAGTTCACAAAGTGCACCATGGCGATGGAATAACACTATACACACACACACACACACAGACACAGAGAGAGAGGCGCGCCTCGACAACAGCCAGCTCCAGTGCAGACGTCACCTCTTTTTCTTCTTCCTCTCTTTCTTCTTGAGCTTCTCCAGGTCTTTCTTGGCCAGTTCGATGACATCGTTGGCCTCCCTCTCCGGTGCGAGGAGGGCGGGGCCGCCGTACAGGGAGGAGCGCGTGGAGGCGCGGGAGAGGTGCTTCCGAAGGCCCTCGTTGACCGCCTCGCTCTCCAACAGCTTGGCTCTGGGCGGTGGAAGAGGACGAGCACGTCAGCATACAGGGCTGTCACACAGCCAGCGTCCCGCGGTCGCAGGAGAGTTGCGTTTATAGTGACGCTGCTGCGGTGCATTTTACCTGAGCTCCTCAATCTCTTTGATGTAGTTCTGAATCATGTTCCCAATCTCCTCATTGCCCTCACCTGGAAACAGGACACTAAATGAGCTTCAATAAAAAAAATAATAATAATAATATTTACCGAGCATTTTGCCCCATCTCTCTCCCACCAAATGTTTCCACAACACTCCTCCCCTAGTCTCCCCTGGTCCTCCCCACCTCCCCAGTGCTGCGGCCCCACGGGAGACATACCTGCCCTGGCCAGGGTCTGGTTGACCTGGTCAGACACCAGCTGTGTGAGCCTGGCTCTCTGGGCGTCGATGGTCTCCTGCATGGCCTTCACCCTCACCCTCAGGTTGCTGTTCTCCGTCTGCAGCATGGAGTTCTCCTGGACCAGGTCGTTCATGCCCTCCATGCCGTCCTCACCCATCGTGCGCTTGCCCTGCTCAGGAGAGACACGGAGGTGAGCAGGCGTCACATTAACCCAGGAAGTAAAACTCTCCATAGAACACCCGGGAAGTAAAACACTCCATAGAACACCCAGGAAGTAAAACACTCCATAGAACACCCAGTAAGTAAAACAGTCCATAGAACACCCAGTAAGTAAAACAGTCCATAGAACACCCAGGAAGTAAAACACTCAGGAAGTAGAATACTCCAGAGAACACTCAGGAACTGGAGCTGACTCAACAGGTACATATACAAGGATTTAATCCGTTCTCCCTCTATTCCTCAACCAGAACCTCAATACCTTCGTCTCTCTTCCTCTCCATCCCCCCTTCCATCCCACCTCCATCTCCCTATCCCTCCCTCCCTCCCTCCCTCCATCTCCCTATCCCTCCCTCCCTCCCTCCATATCCCTCTCCCCCTCCCTCTCACCGTCCTGTACTCCATCAGCTCCATCTGCAGCCGGGCTATCTCCGTGCGCAGGGCGCTGATCTGCTGGCTGGCCTTGTCCTGGTTCACCATCACCTTGTTCTTGATGTTCCTGGCCCGGTTAGCGTACTTCAGGGAGTTCAAGGTCTCCATGAAATCCCGGTCAGATGGGCTGATACATGCTATCATCACCGTTTGGCTGGGAAAACACACACAAAACATGCACGTAAAAAACTATCAATTGACTATAGGAATAATTACAATTGACAATTGTGAGACTAAGTAGGCTAGATGATCAATGATAATGATAAAGGCACAATTGCATCTTTAATTTATATAGCATATACAGTAGGTTTCCACAATTCATTTCTTTCCACCAGTGGGGTAGACCATAGGAGCAGCAGACAGGAAGTTTAGAACAGCAAACAGGAAGTGAGACACACCTGTTTCCTCCCAGGGAGTCCTGTAACAGCCGGGTGAGTTTGGAGTCTCTGTAGGGCACATGGCTCGACCTCTTGCTCCTATCTCCCAGAGCACTGATCACGTTCCCCAGGGCGAGCTACATCACAAAGGACAGATAGGAGAGAAAGAGAGAAGGGCTGTTTGGAAAAAGGAGATTCCGGCTGGAGTTGATGAGAAAGTTGTGAATGGAAGGTGACCATGCTATGGGTTGCTACAGTCTTTCATTCATTTCAACACAAATATGGCCATGTAATTTTACAACCAGCAGGGGGCAGTGTCACTCCTACATAAAGCTCTATCAAGACAACAGGTGGATCCCAAATATGACCAGCTACTGTATAACCACCCACTATGTAACTCTGGCTACCACTTAAAGCTGCTATTTAACTCTAACTGTACCGTCTCACACAAAGTGTTCAGACCAGTCTGGTCCGGTCCAGTCCAGTTAAGACAAACTAGTCCAGTCGTACCAGTCCACAGTTGATGGAGATCCCCTCCTTGGCTCTGTCCCCGGTGGCCCCAGTCCTCTTCAGCCTCTCAGAACCTGCCAGGTCCACAAAGTGGAACTTGGCCGTCAGCGTCTCAAACTCGTTCATCTCTGACGAACCGTTGGCCAGGCGGTTGTCTGTCTCGTTGTCCTGGATAGCAGATCACAGGAGAAGGGATTAGAAAAGAAAAGTACAGACTAGACAGCAGGGAGAGACAGCAAACAAGACGTCAACAAGTCAACGACTTCTAATAGTGCATATTGACCACAAGTACAGAGGCTCATTGTAGCTGTGGATAAAGGCTGTGTCGTTGGGGGATGAGGGGGAGTGGAGTGATTTCATGCCCAGCTGGTGAGCTGCTCCCTGGGGAGCTGTGCGTGGGAGGTTGGGCAGCCCTGGTTCTGGTTAGCTCCAGTCTGAAGACCTCCAGCAGGCTCCAGCGTTGTGGGATGTGTGTGTGTGTGTGTGTGTGTGTGACGCGGGAGTGTTGCCCGTACGTTGTCGGGCGCGCAGACGCGAACTTGGCACAGGTGGATGGTGAAGATGGCGTGGGAGCGGGAGCTCTGGGCGTTCATCTGAGTGCTGGCCGTCGAACGACACAGAGCGCCCAGCTTCAGACACTGCATCATCTGTTGGAGGAGGGAGGGAGGGAGGGAGGGAGGGAGGGAGGGAGGGAGGGAGGGAGGGAGGGAGGGAGGGAGGGAGGGAGGGAGGGAGGGAGGGAGGGAGGGAGGGAGGGAGGGAGGGAGGGAGGGAGGGAGGGAGGGAGGGAGGGAGGGAGGGAGGGAGGGAGGGAGGGAGGGAGGGAGGGAGGGAGAAAAATGGCTTCTTAGCTCCATGAGAAACTTTCGTTTGCTTGATGATAAATATTTATGCCCATTACTTTCACACTAGAAAACCACATTTCTCCTTGTCCCACTTGTACAGACTACAGGCTCATGATCTGCTTTCATCTCTGCACCCTCGGCCTTACTGGCCCTGGTTTTAACTGGCTCTGACCTCGGCCTCTGAGGCGATGGTGCGGGTAGTGACCCCCACAGTGTAGATGCCTCCAGCAGCGTCCTCGTGGATCTTGACGTGGGACTTCTGCTTCCTGGCCTCCATGTCTCTGGTGGAGTCGAACAGGTCCAGCACCTCCTCGTTGTAGAGCTGGAGAGAGAGAAGGGCCAGGAACACAGGAAGTCAGGACTTGCAGTAGCAACAAGGTACTTACAACGACGAAAAAACGACTAAAACGTAGAATGCATAGTTTACCAAATTCAGTTTTGTTAAAGATCACAATACCCTTTCAAGATAATCATCTACTGCCTAACCTGAGAAGGTCCTTAGCCCTAGTCTCTAATCTAACAGCACTGTGCTAAGCTTCGTACAGTACCTCCAGGAACTGGGCGTTGATTTTGAACTCGGGCACCGGCCTGCCCTGCTCCGAGGCCGCCTGCTTGCGCTCCTCAATGCCCCGGAACAGGTGGCTGACCGCCCTCGGGATGATACCCAGCTCATCCTCCCCAACGCTCACGTCAAACCCTGTGCCCATGGTGTACGTCTTCCCTGAACCAGTCTGCAGGAGAGGGAGAGGGAGGGAGAGAAAGAGAGAGACAGAGACAGAGACAGAGAGAGAGAGAGAGAGAGAGAGAGAGAGAGAGAGAGAGAGAGAGAGAGAGAGAGAGAGAGAGAGAGAGAGAGAGAGAGAGAGAGAGAGAGAGAGAGAGAGAGAGAGAGAGAGAGAGAGAGAGAAAGGAGAATGCAACAGAAAGTGGGGGGGGGGGGGGGGGTAAAGGGAATGAGAAGACATCAGCATGTTTCTTATCTTTTATTTTTCCAGCGTAAAGAGGTGTGGTGGTGGGGAACAGGGCCTGCCAGGCTGAATGGGGAAAGGTCTCGGTCTGGGCAGAGGAGAGACACAACTTGAGGCCTGCCAGAGCCCCGGCCCCTGATAGGTGGAGCCCCTGATGTATGCGAGCACCACTCTGGGGTTGGGGGCTCTATTGTCATGGCGACCACAAGAGGAATGCGATGCTGAGGCCAGAATCACACGTTGGTCCTCTGCTCCCAGCCGAAAACCCTGAAAGGGACCCTGACAGAAGAGAGACAGAGAGTGTGTGTGTGTGTGTGTGTGTGTTTGACCCACTGAACCCCCTAAAAGAGTCCCTGACAGGAAGACAGGGGGGGCTGAGAACAATGTAGCGAGGGAGGGAGAATGAACTGGGCACAGAGGAGGATAGACAGACAGAGAGAAAAAAGAGAGATTAGAGAAAGGAAAGGAGTGAAAGGCTTTTTGGCAAGGCTCCAACTCAGAGCCCCGGAGGGAGCGCTGGAAGAAAAGAAGGAGGAAAAAAAAAAAAACTAAAAATCCAGCCCACGCCAGACTAATGAAGGTGAAGGTGTTAACCAAAAGCAGAGGAGTAAATCTTGCAAGCCTATAAAGGCCTGAGGATGGGTGGTGTTGCAACATGCCCGCTGATGGTGTTGACTGAGGCTTCTCTGCCTGTTTGCTCTCCCTCACGTCAAATGGGAAAGTAGCTCCAGCTAAACTAAGAGAAGAAGAACCCACAACCACTTTTCAATTCCTCCCAGTAAGGCACAGTCAAGTGGCCAAAAGAATTGTACACAATCTTTTCCGCCGATTATCATTTAGGATCAGTGTTGCGTGTTCTGTTGACCGAGTGTCTGTCGAAACAGGTGTATGCTTTTCTCACGGGTGCGCGTTGCGGAAGAAATTGGGATTTCCTGTGTACTTACATTAATCACTAATCAATAGAACTAGTCATTGGATACTAGTTAGTATGTTCTCATGTGAGCTTGCTATTAATACGAGTAGATTGTGTCTGTGTCAGGGTTAATAGATGATCGGGGTCAGGAGAAAGTACTGGCTAAACGTCCCTTGTCATGACCACAAGGATAGCGCCAACTATAATCTCTCTAGTCTGAAAGGGGTCATGGGTTGGGAGCTGTGAATCTCTTTCTCTGCTAACGTTGTACAGTCATTATTGCCTGACTGTCACTATCTATGTTTACATTCTTGTGCCCTATAAAAGATGGTCCTCCGTCCTTCAGAGCTGAGCTGAGAGAGACATGATTGAGACCTATGCCTGGTGTTGTGTTGTCATTTATTTTCAGAGGTCTGGTTCTCTCCCAATCTGCAGATTGATAAAACTTATTAAAATCCAGAACTCAACTGAACTTAGTCCCTTTGTTTATGAAGAAACGGACATAACACTTTCTTCATCAGCGTACAACGTGGTTTGGTGTCTAACCTGGCCGTAGGCGAAGATGGTGGCGTTGTATCCTTCGAAGCAGCCCTCGATGAGCTTCTCGGTGCAGTCGGCGTAGATGCTGTTCTGCTGGGAGTCCATGTCGAACACATAGTCGTACGTGAAGGACTTGTCTTTACCCAGAATCACCTGGGGTTCCCCAGGCATCACGTACGTGCAGATGTGACATCCCTCGATCTTCTCTTTCGCCAGCTGGGGACGAATCCTGAGGGAGAAAGAGAGAGAAAGAGGGAGAGAGAGGGCGGGATAGAGAGAGAGAGAGAGAGAGAGAGAGAGAGGGTTTGAATACACATCTCTTAATGGGCCTTCTTCACAGACACATTTAGTACCATCAGCTGCTGCGGTTGATGAAAAACAGACCACTAAATTCGCTACATTCAGATTCAGAGACACATCCAAGTAGAGAGCTATTGATCTGTCCCCGCACCAGCCTCGTTGGCCTGATGTGATGACATGTTAAGTGGTGGTGGTGCACAGCCCTGGGCTGTAGGTAGTAAAACTGCTCTCCACCTCCAGGAGCACGTATAGCCCCCCTCTCAAGCAGAGCTGGCTGTGCTGTATGATAGGATCACACAGTAGAACCACTGTAGCATTTCTGATGTTTTTCTTCCCAGTTTGATGGTAATGAACTCAGAATATGCAGTTTGGGTGGACTGCAGCATCTGTGTGCGGGAGGTGATGTGTGTGTGTGTGTGTGTGTGTGTGTGTGTGTGCGCAGGAGGTAACGTGTGTGTGTTTGTTTCTCAGAGAGAAGACATTGCCAGTACACTCCCCAGCAGCCACATGCACAAAGCAGTCAGTGTTCACTGCCCCTGAGAGAGGGAGATGGAGAGAGAGGTGGAGAGAGAAGTGGAAAGTGAGGAGGAGAGAGATGGAGAAGGTGAGCTCTACTAACATGCTAGGTAAACAGTCCCACCCTGACTGGTATTACCCTCGGTAAGCTTTCTTCAAAATAAATACATTCACATGACATCACTTCCTCCTGTGCGGTTCCTGTTCCTGTTGCAGCCCATTAGTGGACTGACTGTCCCTGTGGGAGAGGGGGGGGGGGGGGGGGGGGGCTAGCGGATTCTTACACCGTCTAATGTCTGCTGTGTTTTGTGTTGGCGATGTGTTTGTGTATGTTTCAAGATGTGTGTGCAATTATGTGTGCATGCTTGAGGGTGTGTGTGTGTGTGTGTGTGTGTGTGTGTGTGTGTGTGTGTGACATCAGATCCCAGCTATTTAGCGTCCCCTCTCTGGGATTACACTGTGAATGAGAAAAGGGGAAAGAGCGAGAGAGGGATGAGAAGAGAGGTGGAGGAAAGACAGAGGATCTATTATCAGTAACATTACACCTCCAGGACATTATGTGGGGCATTCCTTGCTTCTAATGAAAGTAAAAGACTGTGATACATGGTTGGGTTTGTTGTTTGCAGATTCTCCTTCTGATGACGTCAGACAAAAAGAATAACACTTCACCAGTGTGTGAGTCCAGTCAAGCCCTGTGACATCCCCTGTGTCTCCCAGAGAGAGAGACACAGAGAGAGAGAGAGAAAGGGACAGAGAGAGAGATACAGAGAGAGAGAGAGAGAGAGATACAGAGAGAGAGAGAGAGAGAGAGAGAGCTATTTGTTGTGTGAGAAAAGAACATTGTGAAAGAGTTGTAAATAACATTAGAACTACATACAGTTGTAATTCTTGTGTAATTAGGTTAGAACCGGTTAGATCTCCCAATGCTCTCTTTGACTGCTGGTACAACAATACATTTTATTCTGTAACAGTTAAAAAAGTGCCTGCTTATTAGACACTGTGTACGTGGTGTGTGTACGTGTCAGTGAGTGACACACAGAGAGCAGCTTCATGTGGATGCGTTCCGAGGCCCTAGAGGCTGTGACTCGTGGAAACGCAGGCTGCATGGGGGCTGCTCTCATACAGACACACTCTGTGTCCACTTCCAACTACGAGCACCAAGCCCTCCATCCACTCACACAGGAGCTGCTGCTGCTGCTGCTGAGGAAAGCTGCACTGGGGGACATAACGCTGACACACACACACACACACACAGTTACCCCTAAACCTAACCTGAACACAGACCCTTAGACCTTATGCTATCTAGCACACAGGGTCTGAACCCAGGGAACATAGGGACCTTGCTCTGATGACAACCACGTGGACTTATCCTCCCTGACAACCCAGTGACCCGGCCCAGGGCTTAACCTGCTCCCTGGGGCAGAGCAGGGCTCGGGGGGGGGGGGGGGGGGGGGCAGGGGGTCTGGCCTGGGCGGTATGGAGGCGGGCTGGGCAGAGGTCGTGGTTCAGAGAGGTAGGGTGCAGATTACTGAGCACTCCTATGAGATGAAAGGTTGACACACACCCAGACGCCCACACACACACACACATGTTCAGCCATAGGAGCTCTCACACACACACACACACATGTTCAGCCATAGGAGCTCTCACACACACACACACACACATGTTCAGCCATAGGAGCTCTCACACACACACACACACACACATGTTCAGCCATAGGAGCTCTCACACACACACACACACACACATGTTCAGCCATAGGAGCTCACACACACACACACACGCACACGCACACACTCCTCCTGTGTGACAGATTCGGTTAATCTCATGTTGTCAGCTTCATTATAGCGATTCCAATGACAGCCAGGAGCAGAGCCCTCCCCAACTCTCCCTCAATCACTGACCAATCACAGCCTAAAGAATGAGGGGGACCCAGACTGATTTGCAGAGATCTACAGGGCCACATCAGGTTATATAATAGGAATGGAACGCTCCAAATCCAGCGAATGCTAGAAATATGCATGCCATTAGGATGGTAATACCTCTGAAGCAGGACAGCTCTCTCTCTCTCTCTCTCTCTCTCTCTCTCTCTCTCTCTCTCTCTCTCTCTCTCTCTCTCTCTCTCTCTCTCTCTCTCTCTCTCTCTCTCTCTCTCTCTCTCTCTCTCTCTCTCTCTCTCTCTCTCTCTCTCTCTCTCTCTCTCTCTCTCTCTCTCTCTCTCTCTCTCTCTCTCTCTCTCTCTCTCTCTCTCTCTCTCTCTCTCTCTCTCTCTCTCTCTCTCTCTCTCTCTCTCTCTCTCTCTCTCTCCAATGCAGCACCTCCTTTACAAATACGCTCTCAGTGACAGAGTTATCTGGGGCACTCTCTCTGTGGCCGTTGTAGACACAGACACACACACACAGTGACCTGGTTCAAAGGGCGGCAGCAGCATGGTCACATTTTCAGGCCCAGTCTAATCTGCTCTTAAACCAACATACTTCAGAGAGCTGCTCTCCAGCCTCTGGTCTGGCAACAGAAGCTGGGGGGGGGGGCTGACCACAGCTACTGACCCCAGGTGACCAACACTTGACGTCCTGCTGACTACTGCCCATTGGCTGACCACAGAATGGCATAGAAGGTTCTTCATATTGATATCAGAGGAAGATTTGTGGTAGTCTATGTATTATGCAGGAACTGTGGTTCAAGGTCTCCACTGAAAAGCTGATATTGTGGTACTTGAGAAACGTATATTGGATATGCTAGGAAAACAGACGTGAGTCAGCGTAATCATCGTCATTTTGCTGACTCACTGAGCTGGGAGGAGTGGCTGACTTCCCACTCTCTTCCTCACTCTGAGCCAATCATAGCAAGGTGAGATGCTGACGTTGTCCCTCTACACCAACCACAGAGAGCGCTGAGTCACTCTGCATACTGACAGAGCGCAGAAGCAGCAGTGGCCTCAGGCATCATCTAATCACCTGTCTGCTGTTGTCCCTCTTCTCAGGGCTAATCCAATCGCAGCCCCACAGACAGACACACAGGGCCATCTATCAGAACCATGAGGGAAATAGAAGCTGGACTCGTCTGGACCACAGGAGGAGCAGCACTTATTGACAGTACTGTCTACTCCACAAACATGGAGAAAGAAACATTTAGACAAAGGTCAGGGGTCCAGAGCTGTATATCCAATTCAGTAGAAAGCATTATCTCAGACAGGCAACAGCAAGGTAACAAGCCAGGACCATGCTATGGGAAACACGAGACTTTCTGCTCTTGTCTCCTGGGTGTGTTCAGAGCTGAGAGGAGGAAGGAGATCCAGAAGGTTCCACAGGGGTCCAACAGGAGGTGAACTCCTGTTATATGGGCGTGGCAGGTCTGTGGAGGTCTGGCAGGCTCCTCAAGGTTCAAAACACTCAGCTACTGATGCTGATGAGGCCTGCCAGGGTTAATGAGAGATCACCCCACACCTTGCACTACGCACGCACACACACACACACACACACACGCAGCAGAGCAATCGACACACACCCACATTCTGAACATACACACCCACACACAATGTAGACAGTTACTAAGATAGCTCCATCTCACAGCAACTGTTTTTATGTGTATCCCACGCAAACTCAGTCACACACACACACACAAACGCACCGTTCCATGCTTTATCTTGAATAGAAAATGTTGAAAGGTCTTTTTAAAAAGGGTGAATGCTGGACAGTTTCTCTATTCTTCAGGAATAGGTACCTGAAGGAAACATGATCTCTCCAAAGCTTTCATACAATATCTCTCTCTCTCTCTCACTCTCTCTCTCTCTCCCTCTCTCTCCTCTTGCCCTCCAGAACTCTTTAGAATGCCGTCTTTATGTAACAGCCGACAGGCTGGAAGAGAGGCAGCTGGGAAAGACAGGTTGACCTAGCCAGGTTGTGTAACGTGTTCTGGCCTGGGTGGGAGTGCACCAGGCCTGGCCCGGGTTAGAACCCGCCCCAGGGGCAGGAGGAAGAGGAAGGAGAGAGCGAGAAGGAAGTCAATCGGATGGGAGGATTTCACTATTCCACTGTCATCATCAGGACACGACAGGATCATTGTGTGTGTGTGTGTGTGTCACCCTCCCATTTTCCATTTCCCTTTCTTTATGCTAGTGTCGTCCGTTGTCACATGTTCACTGAGCGTGTGTGTGTGTGTGTATACTGTATGTCCTGTACAGTATGTGTGTCTATAGTGGGTTAGGTAACTAGACAACAATAAATTCTATATTTACGGTATTTACGCAAAATTCACTTATATAACGCGTATGGTCTTAAGGAGTCATTGATGCGTGCTGCGGTTTCTGTGTAGAGGGTCACTGAGTCTGCAGCTGAGGACATGGTCCCCCTGCCCAGCTGAAGACAGGGTCCCTCTGCCCCAGCTGAGGACAGGGTCCCCCTGCCCAGCTGAGGACAGGGTCCCTCTACCCCAGCTGAGGACAGGGTCCCTCTGCCCAGCTGAGGACAGGGTCCCCCTGCCCAGCTGAGGACAGGGTCCCTCTACCCAGCTGAGGACAGGGTCCCTCTGCCCAGCTGAGGACAGGGTCCCCCTACCCAGCTGAGGACAGGGTCCCTCTACCCAGCTGAGGACAAGGTCCCTTTGCCCAGCTGAGGACAGGGTCCCTCTGCCCAGCTGAGGACAGGGTCCCTCTGCCCAGCTGAGGACAGGGTCCCTCTACCCAGCTGAGGACAGGGTCCCTCTACCCAGCTGAGGACAGGGTCCCTCTACCCAGCTGAGGACAGGGTCCCTCTACCCAGCTGAGGACAGGGTCCCTCTACCCAGCTGAGGACAGGGTCCCTCTACCCAGCTGAGGACAGGGTCCCTCTAACCAGCTGAGGACAGGGTCCCTCTGCCCAGCTGAGGACAGGGTCCCTCTACCCAGCTGAGGACAGGGTCCCTCTACCCAGCTGAGGAAAGGGTCCCTCTGCCCAGCTGAGGACAGGGTCCCTCTACCCAGCTGAGGACAGGGTCCCTCTACCCAGCTGAGGACAGGGTCCCCCTGCCCAGCTGAGGACAGGGTCCCTCTACCCCAGCTGAGGACAGGGTCCCTCTACCCCAGCTGAGGACAGGGTCCCCCTGCCCAGCTGAGGACAGGGTCCCTCTACCCAGCTGAGGACAGGGTCCCTCTGCCCAGCTGAGGACAGGGTCCCCCTACCCAGCTGAGGACAGGGTCCCTCTACCCAGCTGAGGACAGGGTCCCTTTGCCCAGCTGAGGACAGGGTCCCTCTGCCCAGCTGAGGACAGGGTCCCTCTACCCAGCTGAGGACAGGGTCCCTCTACCCAGCTGAGGACAGGGTCCCTCTACCCAGCTAAGAACAGGGTCCCTCTACCCAGCTGAGGACAGGGTCCCTCTACCCAGCTGAGGACAGGGTCCCTCTACCCAGCTAAGGACAGGGTCCCTCTAACCAGCTGAGGACAGGGTCCCTCTGCCCAGCTGAGGACAGGGTCCCTCTACCCAGCTGAGGACAGGGTCCCTCTACCCAGCTGAGGAAAGGGTCCCTCTGCCCAGCTGAGGACAGGGTCCCTCTACCCAGCTGAGGACAGGGTCCCCCTGCCCAGCTGAGGACAGGGTCCCTCTACCCAGCTGAGGACAGGGTCCCCCTGCCCAGCTGAGGACAGGGTCCCCCTGCCCAGCTGAGGACAGGGTCCCTCTGCCCAGCTGAGGACAGGGTCCCTCTACCCCAGGCTGAGGCTCTCTGTTCAGCAGGGCTGGATGAGGGGCTCTCTGTGAACAGCCTCTCCTTTGTTCCCCTGTTAGGAATCAGGATCAAGGGCCTTTTGCTGTGTTATTCTCGTCAGTTCTCTCCAAGAAACAGGTTCCAACAAGTAGTTCCACTGAGACAGCAGTATAAAGAATATTATCAACACCACTGTTTTATTAATCCTGAGGGCAGCTTCTTCTCGCCTAAATAAAATCAAATGGGAATTTTTTTTTTTTTTTTCCTTAAGTGTTCATCCTAAAAGGGCCTTTGCCTAAAACACACTGCCCCCCTCCCCACCCCTAACAGACTCACTTAGCCAGAGGGGTGATGTCACTTCAGTTGCCAAGGCTGTCTGAGGATGACGAGGGGGAGTGTGGGAGAAGCAAAAGAGAACGGGTGCCGACTCAGCATTCTAGAATACCCCCTTGCTTCTCACTCACTGGCCCTGGACTGGCTTAGCCTTGGTATGGTTTGGCCTGATCTAGTCCAGTCTAGCTTGGTGTGGTTTGGCCTGATCTAGTCCAGTCTAGCTTGGTGTGGTTTGGCCTGGCCTGATCTAGTCCAGTCTAGCTTGGTGTGGTTTGGCCTGGTCTAGTCTAGCTTGTTCTGACCTGGTCTGAGAGTGGCTGGACTGAGCTGCATGCTTGAATGAGTGCTGCCGTCCACACAGGGGTCCATCCCTTTGTGTCGGGGTCACTGCCCACCACACGGACTGCTTCCTAGGTCAGAGGTCACTTTGCAGCTCTGGAGGAGGACAGGAAGAGCAGGCGGGGGCTGTCCCCTTCAGTGTGTCAGCTCAGGGGGGGGGGGGGGCTGAGGACAGACAGACAGGGGGCTGACTCCCTCCCTAACGCCTGTCACCACTGACCAACAGCTGGAAACATTCTGTTGTGACAAGAGAGCAGTCCAATAAACCATCCCATACTGGCACGCAGGGCACATCTGCTGTTGAAACAGCAGAAGATAAGAGAAGTTCAAATGGGCACAGGAAGCATGGCAGTGGGATATTTCAGATGGAAATTCCACCCGTTAATAATATGAATGTTTGACATGGCACAGTCAAGGTAATGAATGATCATTGCTGGAAAACGATGTGTGGGCCCCATTCCTCTGGTGTTGGGAGAACCAGCAGCCGGTGGCTACCAGCCTTGGCCAGGTCCTTGGAGCTGTGCCACCTGGGCTGGCTGTTTCGTTTAGAGAATCTCCACAGAACCACGGTGGTAATGTCATGATTGTGTGGTTTTGGAGCTGGTGGTGTTCTGTCCTTGTAATGTGGTCTAATGACGTAGTTTGATTCTCTCTCTCTCTCTATCTCTCTCTGTCTCTCTCTGTCTCACTCTCTCTCTGTCTCTCTATCTCTCTCTCTCTCTCTGTTTGTCTATCGCTCTCTCTCTGTCCCTCTCACTTCTCTCCCTCTCTCCAGGGACTAGTCTATGTAGGGGTTTGAGTGTAGCTCAGCAGTAAATTGAATACAGCACATTAGCTATGTAAACTGAGGAACATAGGGTAAAGCGCACACACACACACACACACAAACACTGCAGTACAACGTCACAGGCATGGGTTGTGACCTACACAGAGGTAGCCACAGGGTGTGCAGCAGGTGTAGGACCCTACCACAGTAGGCTAGCAGTCTACCACAGCCCTCTAGCTAGGTGGCACAGTAGGCTAGCAGTCTACCACAGCCCTCTAGCTAGGTGGCACAGTAGGCTAGCAGTCTACCACAGCCCTCTAGCTAGGTGGCACAGTAGGCTAGCAGTCTACCACAGCCCTCTAGCTAGGTGGCACAGTAGGCTAGCAGTCTACCACAGCCCTCTAGCTCGGTGGCATGCTGGTTATTGAATAGCTAACTAGAGTTGGCTA
Source organism: Hypomesus nipponensis (assembly GCF_054491055.1). Taxonomy (NCBI): domain Eukaryota; kingdom Metazoa; phylum Chordata; class Actinopteri; order Osmeriformes; family Osmeridae; genus Hypomesus; species Hypomesus nipponensis. Next base: position 4,544,803 of record NC_140367.1, read on the forward strand.
TATCACATGACAGGGTGGTTGGCAGATGGTTTGCATGTCTTTGTGTTTCGGATCACAGCACCTTCCTCATTAATATTGATGAGCAATGGAACACAATGGCGTTTTTCCTGTTCAGAAGCAGCAGTTGGACTCTTGCTCTTTAACATAATCCACCCCAGGCCAGGAACAAGGGGAGGGGTCAAGCTCTGTTCAGACCCACCAATAGGAGAGCTGCAGTTGCAAGGTTCAGCTGACAGTAAGATAGTTATAGTAACCATTAAGATATGTTTGCTGGGCAAGGTTTGTATAGTGACTAATAGACTTCTTTCTCTGCTATAATGGATTAAAACCATCATCTCACAAAGGCTAACTCAACTGTCATCCACTTAAAATCTGCTTCTAAGATGAACCACCTGAAACTCTAGACTCTTCTACCAGCACCGACGACTGTGGCTCCACGCTTTGAATAATTAAAGCTACACTTGAAGAAGATCGATGTACAAACTCACTGGTGTGCCTGGTGTGGGCATAACTTTACGACACACACTTACTAACTCCATTGCTCAACCCAGTTTAAACTGACAGGAAACGTGAACGCTTCTTCAGGTGCTCCGTCATGCTGCCAGTATGACACAGCCGAAACAGGTGCAGGATGAATGGAAACCGTCTATATAAACATACATCTATTCACCCCACCGAAGGTCACAATAAGACTTTATTATGAGTAGCCACAAAGACGCCCAGGTCCACGCCTCTTGGCAGTTCCTGTAAACACACACACACACGCACACACTCCGCTGTCAAAGACTCAGACAGATGGACTGTTACATAAGCAGGCAGCACCTTAAGCTCTGACATGTACGCAGGGACTGAAGGTAGCACTGCGTGGAGGGAGAGGCCACCGGGCGAGCAGCAGAAAGACGCAGTGTGGATGACGTGAGGTGCCTCTTCTAAGCACGGGAGCGCATGAAGCGCATGTGACCTGTGTGGCTGCCTAGGGGTCAGGTCCCAGTCAGCGCTGTGTTTATCTGCCGTTCCACGTGTTCCCCTGCTTTCCACTACTGAGGTAATCCCACGTTCCTCTTCAGTACCACACCCGAGAACCACGTTGGGTTAAGACTTTGAGACTCAGACTTAACAAAATATGTGGTGCTTCTGTGCTAACACCCTGACACTTTCCGTGTCTTGTCCATTAAGTCCTACATAACAGCATTACTGTGATAACAGCCCATTTGAGCCTCTTGCTTTGAAGCAGGGATAAGGAACGACTCGGTGCTAACAGACAGCATTAGCCCAACAGGCACAGACAGGCTCTGTGTCTCACAACAGCTATAGTGATTACTGAACACTCGGGCAGAAACAAAAGCACCATTTCAAACTGTTAGAAATCAGTGAGAAGCTGTCAGTTGAAGTATCTTAGGAGTGCTCACGCTGATAATGCTGGTATCTCAGAAATCATTTGTGTTGCCATGGAGGTAAATCTTAATAAAATATCAACACACTGCAATGAATGGAATTGTGTGTGTGGTGTGTGTGTGGTGTTTGTGTGTGGCTATGCATACACTCTGACAACAACAATAAATCCTCAAGACTAATGTGGCGTGGCGTTGCCACGGCAAATTTGAAGTTGTAAAATACAACCGGACGATGTTTAAACATTAAAATTGATTCAATACAATACTGCTAGACATGCTGGCAGGCCAACAGCAAACATGACATCGCCAAGTCCTCAGACAGAGATTAGGATGACATTCTCTCAGGAGAGCTGCGGCCATAGAACAAGCTTGCACAAACACAAACACAGAGACCCAGCACAGAAGTACTAGACCCCTGACAATGTCATCTGGTGTGAGTGTGCGTGTGTGTAATCATGTGTGTGTGTGTAATATTTGAGTAATTGAGTGTCCGTATGTTCTTAGTAGATCTTTTCTAATTGGTGAGTGTTCTCCTGATAGCTGTGCTAGAACAGGCCAGGCCAGGGGGGGTTAGGTCTGCCAGGGGGGGGGGGCAGTATGGACTGATCAGCTTACAGACCTCCAGGATTAGTGACGAGGCACTTTCCCCGTCTCCAGCTTCGAGCAGCAGGGCCCCCAGCTGCCCAGGTGTCATGGGAGGGTTGTGGAACGTCCATCAACACCACCATTATCCCTCAACCCCATCCTCTTAACACACAATTTACCTTTTTTTACATTTATTCATTTAGCAGACGCTTTCATCCAAAGCAACTTCCAAGAGAGAGCTTTACAAAGTGCATAGGTCACTGATCATAACAACAAGATAGCCCCAAAAACATTGCGGGTAGCCAAAACATGAAGCACATATTGTGAACAAACAATCACACAGTTCCCTCGTTCACCTGGCCCCAAAGTCCCTGATTGGCTCTGCCTTGATATGACCATGTGACCTGAGAGAGTATCTTCTCCTTCAGACTTTGGGACCTGCACCAATACTATCAGTTTTGGGACTTGGTTGACGTAATCACTGATCTGATGTGAGCAGTGGATATAGCTACATATACATCTTCACAATCACCAGTCAGCTTGTAGGGTGCAGACTGTCTCAACCCCACCGACGGGAGGGAGGGGTGTGAGGCCTGACTGTTGATTGGGAGCAACTGACTAAATGAGAGAGAGAGAGAGAGAGAGAGAGAGAGAGAGAGAGAGAGAGAGAGAGAGAGAGAGAGAGAGAGAGAGAGAGAGAGAGAGAGAATAATAATTAATAATAATAATTTATGAGGAATGCTTTCTATTAGGATACAAAGGCATAGGATACAGAGTTTCACACATGAACACACACTTGTATCTGCATATACAGGGGGTCTGTTACTGTCCAGTGTGTAGATAGTGTTTCTGACTGAGCAGTGGGGCTCTTACTGTCCAGTGTGTAGATAGTGTTTCTGACTGAGCAGTGGTGCTCTTACTGTCCAGTGTGTAGATAGTGTTTCTGACTGAGCAGTGGGGCTCTTACTCTCCAGTGTGTAGATAGTGTTTCTGACTGAGCAGTGGGGCTCTTACTGTCCAGTGTGTAGATAGTGTTTCTGACTGAGCAGTGGGGCTCTTACTGTCCAGTGTGTAGATAGTGTTTCTGACTGAGCAGTGGGGCTCTTACTGTCCAGTGTGTAGATAGTGTTTCTGACTGAGCAGTTGGGCTCTTACTGTCCAGTGTGTAGATAGTGTTTCTGGAACCCCTATCCAGATATTATTTTACGATTGCCAGTATGCAATTCGTGCAACGTTAACAAAATGTGTTATACACATCAGTTATTTTCACTACGACCTGTAATGGTGAATTTGATTAACATGAAATAATATGTTTAGATAAAGAAGATTGAATAAAGAAATGCTAGTGCAGGTTGTCACGGGGATGTGCCTCTGTCCCTTTGCCTTATGATTAGCTGACCTCTGAATGTCTCTGAACGAGGGAGGGAGGGAGGGAGGTAATACCGAGTGAAAGTGAAATAGAGAGAGAGAAAGAGTGAAAGAGTGAGTGAAGAAAGAGAGAGCAATCTACTGAGACTACTGAAAGAGTGATATACTGTTGGAACAGAGAGTGATTGTGAAACAGAGAGGTTAAGAGCGATAAACTGAAAAACTGAGTTGAGAGAGAGAGAGAGAGAGAGAGAGAGAGAGAGAGAGAGAGAGAGAGAGAGAGAGAGAGAGAGAGAGAGCGAGAGCGAGAGAGAGAGAGAGAGAGAGAGAGCAGGCCAAGCAGCCGAGCCTGTTGCTGAGCCCAGACAGTGGGTAGGTAAACAATCTTAGGTCAAAGTCTGGGTGTTGTAACTGGAGAAAGGGCGTCCAGTCCAGGGAGATGGAATCGAAGATGCACAAGGCTTTGTCTCTCTGATCCACAGGTCCTTCTCACATGACACTGCATATTTACATCTTTCAAACACACACACACACATATGCACGCGCGCACACACACACACACACAGCCCTGGCTGTCACAGCTCCCTGCTCTCGGCCCCTCCTGCCATGCTTGTCTATTGTATCATAGCATTACATTGATTAGTGTATTGATTTGTTATACATCTCTGCGGTCTGGTTTGGTCTTTCTTCCCCCCTAGTACACTCAAAAGACATCATACACAGTCTTTGAAAACAACAGACCTCGAGCTAAAATCAAGAAATATTTAGCAGGAAGTAGCCTATATAATTCACAGTGAAAAGAATAGCAAGGTAAAAAGAAAATCGTTCTGCAGACTAGGCTTCTGCTGCAGCTTATCCCTGTTCATTCATGAATCCTTATCCTCAGCATGTCTTCAGAACAGAGACACTAAGTAGCCCACTGTCAGCATCAACAAAGGGATTCCACGGCATGGAAGCGATCACATTTTGGCTGCAGGATGTTGCGATTCTATTGGTTGTGTTTAATTTCTCAGAATGAACGAACTTCCCTATGCTTGTACACCCACCGTAGTGGTTTTGTGCAACTACTACGACTAGGCCTCCAACACAGCGTTTACCAACACCCGGCATGCTCACAATAAGAACAGGTAGATTTTAATGGAGAGGCGTGACCAATATGAGCATCTCTCCATTGAAGGAGCGATTCCTCAGCCTTACCTCAGGGCAACTCGCACAGTACTTTCATCCTGTCCGCTTGTCATTGTGGCAGAGGGTCGTTGTGCCTGGTCAGGCGGGATATAAATAGCTTGATTTTCTTTTTCTTTATCGGCTTACGGACAACGTCGTCCCCAAAGCGCATGAGCCACGGTCCAGCTATTCTCCTTGAAAAGAACGTATCATTTTAAAACGAGAAGGTTACTGTCCTTATATCCTCTAGTATTATCCTGTCACACCACATTTTCTGTTCAGGTAAACAACGAGCTCAGAGATCACGTCTTTAAAGACATGGCTTTATTCCCAGTATGTACTTGCTCGGAGCCTTGCGGACTGGAACAGAGCCGATACACTTGCTCGCTGCGTGTATCTCGAGAAAGACGACGTAACAAAGCCACGCCTCTTGAGCAGTACCAATCAGACGGAAAATCAACCTGAAGTCACCTTCAGTAGTTTTAAACATAAATTATCACGAGATTAACCACCCATGAGGAATTCATAATTTACCATGAAAAAAAGACAGAAAAGACATTATGGTATGGTAAAAATTGAAACAAGACGTAAATTATAGCCTATTTAGCACGAATATTAAGAAACTAAAGAGCTTTGGTTTATTACAAAAACTCAATCGTGCAAATAATGTCTAAAATTGACTTTATGCGTTTCCGATTGAAACGTTAAATCGTCACTGTGAAGATGCCTGTCGTCTAGAGCCATCATGTGGGCATCAGATGGCATGGCTTCGTATACACCTGCAAATCATCAAAGCAGGTTAATTTAGCGGAAGCACCTTTCTATCCAGCAGATGGGGGCAGAGAGATACTTTGGTCTCTGTCTCAGAGACATTTTCTGTTCAAAGTGTCCTAAATTGTTTCAAGTACATAATTAGCGTAGAAACTCTTAATTGAACAAGGGGTAGTTGCACTGAAATGTGCTAGGTTTATATACATGCTTTCCCCCGATAAATCACGACAAAAGCCTCTTTACAATTCGACTTAAACGATCACTAAGCACCCACATGAATTTTCAGAAGTTGCATGCTGGTAAAATTCCTTGCATCTCATGGCCATTGTAAGGCTTGACCTTTAGAGTTAGTAAAGAACAAACAAGATGCAATTGTACGCTTGCTTAGTGGTTCCATACTTCATTGTATTATTTTATTAACAGGAAAATACATCTTAATTTTCCAAAGTTAAAGTTGTCATTAACCAAGCACAACCATGATTTTTAAATGTATCTAAAAATACAAGTATTAATACAGTATACAGTACAATATGGTATTTTGAACAGATTTGAATGTTTTACATTTCTGATGTTCAACTGTCAAAAAATGATAATGGACAGCACAGCCTTCTCTCCAATGCAGAGTGGGACCGTGTGGTGCTGGCCAGGGGAACAGTTTGTTGTTTCAGCATAAAAAATACAGGTGATAGTAAAAGGAGCAAAGACAGCTATTGATATAGAGACAAAAACTGTTTGTCTTTCAATCCAGCATTTTGACAGACAGTGAACTGGAGTGAACAAAGCGCCCTGATTTAACAAAAGATCAGTTTGCTTCCTACAAGAGATTGGATCTTTGCTCAGCAGAATGATTGAAACATGCGTTAGTACAAATGTGGTCCCATTAAAACAAATTTTAAAACAAATATGATTGATGACAAAGTTGATGTTATTATACATACATGTTAGTTACATTCAATTGTTTTACTTACAAAAGGAATTACAAAATAATTGTATAAAGTATTCTTAGTTAGGACATCATCCATTTAGAGGAGCATACTAGCATCAGCCGACATCATCTTAGTTGCTTGTTTCATGAGTACATATTTAATTTGTATTTTAGATTAACTATATATCTTCATGTCGCAATCTTGTCAGATCTCAAGAATCATCTCATCTACTAACTTATCAACTTCCAATTTCCCTTTTTAGGCTCTGTTTCATCCAGCAGTAGTATACCAAAACCGTCAGCAGAGTCTCGGTGAAATCAGAGCCTACTTTCTGTGCTATAGTGCAATGAATGACACATTCTCCAGGTCTATCCACTAGGTGTTCTCCAAGACACACCACAGGGACGCCTCCTGACACACACCTCTTTGGGGTCCCAGAATAACAACCTTGAAGTTATTATAAACATTATAAGATTATTATTACAACATCCATCTTGGGGCATGCCAGTTCTTCTCCCAGAAAGCTTTGCTTCAGCAGCGTTTTGGAGAAGACACCAAGGTGGAGAAAACATTAGAGTGTGAATCAATCACCCTTTACATGCAAATAAAGTATTATTTAAACAAAGAGTACATATCTAGTAACATATGTATGACTTTGGCCAATTGGAATATCTCTTGCAAGACAGTCAGCTAGGTTGGGCCTTTAAGGTAGACAAGACAATGCAGTCATGTGATTGTGTCCTACAAATGCTGCTGCTGATTTGATTTTGTGGCAAGAGCAGGCCAGAGTCCATTTTGGGTTACAGGCCAATCAAATAACTTGGCATTATTATGTGCCAACCAATCAGATCTACTGATATTAGATGGGGAGAGTGATTGCATTGTGGTAAAGCAGAGATCTGATTGGAGCCAGGCTAGCAGGCTACTGATTGACCTACACTACAGTCTTGTGACAAAGATTTGTTATAGTGCAACATCATGCTACCTACACACAAGTTGGATCATAAACAAAATACTGCTGTGAACATAGTGAACAATTCATGAAAACCATCTTGGGGGGAATGGGACAACAACATATCAAACTTCACAGTAAAACAGTTGGGATCAGTTAGTTGGTAAACATAGAGGAAGGTAAACTAGGCATCTGTCTTTCAGACAACAGTTAAGTAAAACCTCAGAAAGCTATTCTACAGCTGAAAGCTACTGTGGTATTTGTACCAAAGGAGTCCAGGAACACACTGAGCATGTCCTGGAGAAACCTATACCTCGGTGCCAGTCGCTGTGGACAACAGGCAGAAGGCATTGTCTTCTGATCCACACACTGGCTGCAACATCGTCTGATCTCAGAGCAGTGGGGTGCAGGGGAAGGGCTTAGTCAGCTCATCTGCAGTAAGACTTGACAGCTGGACCCTACTGGTCAGGGGGCAGAGGGCTGCATTGTATTTGCTCAGTGAACCACAAGCCTTTAACCCTTGGCTCTGACACCCGTCACTAACATATCCCATAATAGCTCCAAGATGGACTCCTTGTTGCTAAAGCAGAGCCAGTAACAAAACGTATCAGAAGATGATTTAGGGCCAGTGTCTGAGGTATTATCAAGACTAGGATTGTGCTGTGGATGTGTGTGATGGAACACACTGAGTATCATAGGGTTGGAGACTGCTTCATCCAGCCCCACAAACAAAACAGTGGACCAGAAACACAGGATGAGGAAAGTGGCATTGTTGACTTAACTTGCAAGTACCACACATTCTGAAAGACCACGCAAAGTAGCGTGATTTCTCTATGGAACTGCCACTGATTGTTTGAAATTTAGGTACTGAGAGGTTAAAAGCTGTACAAAATAATTGATTCCAACACTATCAATTTAGTAAAATAAACAAAATACTGTTTGTCACACTGAGTGAAAATGTTGAATAAAACACTTATTTTCCAGCACTACCAAAATTAAACAGCTCTCTAAAACTTAGTAAAGTGCACAAAATGTATATTAAAATCAACATGACCACTACAATGACAAACTGTCATTGTTAGAAACATCTCAAATGTCACCAAAATACTTTGTCAACATACAGACATACAGTATGTTCTTGTTGGTGTGTGTAGAAAAGAAACATAATACTTAAACTGATCTGAGCCTTTGTTTCTGTATCTCTCCTTCCCCCCCCCCCCTCTCTCTCTCTCTCTCTCTCTCTCTCTCTCGTTATCTCATTGTCACTCCTCTGCCTCATCTGTAGTTTTCAGAACAGAGTCTTCTCCCAGAATCTTGCAGAGCTCATTGAGTCTGTGTTGCATCTTAGGAATTCCTGCCAGCTGGGATTCGAGACGTTGCTTTTCCTCCGTGAGCGAGAGGCGTGTAGCGGTGTCCAGCTGCTCGAACCGCCAGCCGCCCTCGCCATCAAACTGAAGCAAGTGAGTGTGGTACTTCCTGTGGGCACAAAGAGCCGGACAAGAGGACCATTTCTGGGTTAGGATGTGACCTGTATGCATCCGAGAGATGGTCGAGTGTTTTGTTGTAAGCTGCCATGCACTCTGTTTTGTGTTTGTATTCCAACGAACAGTGCCGCGTTCTATGAGTTTTGTCATGATGTGTGGTTGTATCTCTCACCAGAGGGAGGGCCTGTGGGTGATTGATAAAAGCGAGATCCCAGAATCCTTTGCGGCCTGGAATATCTTCCCCTCCACGTCGATGCTCACAGCGCTGGTGCACTCATCCAACAGAGCGTATTTGGGCCTGACACAGGAGACGAGGAGCATGAGAACCCAAGCTGGAAAAGCATTACTAATGGACTAGTAAAGGTGCAGTCCGTGAATTTAAAGACTTGAGTTTTCTCTCACCGGTGGTAAAACATGCGGGCCATCCCCATCCTCTGCTTCTCTCCTCCAGATAGCACATCCTTCCAGTCCATCTCTGCATCCCAGCCTACACACACAAAAGCGTGTTTTTACTTCAACATATACTAACAACAAACAACACCTCACTGCGTAGTTTACGTCAACATATTTCATAGATGTCCAAACTCCAAATAATGCCTTCTAATCCAGACCCTGATATAGAGAAAAAGAGACTGCCTCTTTCTCTATACCCTCCTACTTCGCTTGTGAACAATAATCTCCTCTGGACAGAGCCCAACATCAGGAAATCTGGATTACAGAGATTATTTGAGTTAATTTAACCCGGACTGGGAAACCCTGCCATGCTGGTGCAGGGACAGAACTACCATTCACAGTTTCAAGACTCTGAGCCAAGGGGGGGGGGGGGGGAGAGAGAGCACAGGCCTTGACAATAGGCCTGCTTGTTTACAACAGAGAGTGGCCACCAATTAGCGCCATGCTTGTTCTGCTAAATAAAGCTTCCAACGTGAATGGAAACTGAAATAACCTCTCTGGTCATAATACCCAGACAACCATCCCATCCCCCCCCCCCCCCCCTCTCCCTTGGTACCCAGCTCAGACAACCATCCCATCCCCCCCCCTCTCCCCTGGTACCCAGCTCAGACAACCATCCCCCCACCCCCTCTCCCCTGGTACCCAGCTCAGACAACCATCCCCCCACCCCCTCTCCCCTGGTACCCAGCTCAGACAACCATCCCCCCACCCCCTCTCCCCTGGTACCCACCTCCCTCGCGGGTGACGATCTGGTTGAGGTTGACTATGTCCAGGATTGCCTCCAGGTCCTTGTCCCCGAGGCCTCTCTCATGCATGTCCTCCAGGGAGTCTGGGTAGATCACCTGATCCCTCAGTGTACCAATGGACATGTAGGGCCTGGAGGAGAGAGGCTGGGTTTATCATCCATGGCTTGAAACAGATCTGGAAGGCTACACGGAAGGATCAGGCTACTAGTGCTTAATGGGTCCTCAAGCGGTCATCATTTTGCTTATCTACCACAAATTCAAACCAATCCCTTACCGCTCATAACCAACCTCCTTGTGTGACTCTGACCGTTAAAGCTTCCTGTCATTACAGGAAGTGTTGTGCAGCAGTGGAATGGTAGGTGAGTATAGGTTAGGGTACATTTAAGTCTGCACCTGGACACAGCTGGTAAATATTTCACCATAACCCTGCTCTTGTTTCCCCTATCAGGCTCTCACAAAGCTCAGGTTACACTGGTATATGTTACCACTGCAACTACTAAATACCCCTCCACAGGATGTATACACTGTAGGGCCGCTTTGGCAGCCCCTTTGTCACTGGTCACCCAGACACTAGTCTGGGACAGTCGTTGATTTGCATGAATGCTAAAATGACAATCACACCTTAATGACACACCTCTGGAGAGGTGATCTCAACAGTTAAAGAGGAAGGTGGACATAAGAAGACTCTGAAATTATCATTAAAAGTTGTGTTCTTCTAAACAGCTTTTAATGTCATGTTTGATATGCTTTTGTTTCTTATTTTATGTATTACATTCTAGTAATAATTGTAATACTGTAACATGTACATGTACAGGGTTTACAGAGTTTGTGCCTGCAGCAGACCAACATGTGTTTAACATATTCCCTTGTCTTGCAAGCGCACCACTTGGTCTACTGCAGCCTTGATTAATGATCCAATTTGAATTTGTATGCGTTAGACAACTTTTTAGTCACATGACCGGTGTCCCCATTTTAGTCAAGTTTGGGTGTATATAGGAAGAAGTTTTACCAATCACTTTGAGTTCTGTTTACGATACAGCTCCGGTGCGTTAGGCGCCTAGTCTTCATTGTGAATACCTTTTTTAACCATTGCTCCGAAGGTATGTTTTGTATTTGATGATATTTCATTATCATTGTATTGATTATCTTACTATTTAGATAATAAACTATTATTGTGCATTTCGAAGTTACTTGTTCTCCTTGAAACATATCTATCAAGCTACGGCGGTGAAAACTTTGATCTAGTCTGGTTGATGTGGCTAACTGATTATAAACATAGACTTTTGAAGTAGGTTTTAACTTAAGGCCTCTGAGTCACTTACAGTGGATCTCCACGCTCCGAAGGAATTTATTGGAGCCTCTGAGTGATCGATTACATATCCTACTAAGTCTACTATGGTTAAATCTATATTATAGTAGAGATAAACGACTGTTTAGTGAACACGCATACTTTAGGGTCGGTGCTCTGATCAAGCAGACAATTTTTACCTACGTCAGAGTTTTATGTCATTAACTTTAGTGCTCAAGGTTACAGGTAACGCACTTGTGCACATTTCTAAAATTGGAGTCAGATATTAACGAGTCAATTATCTCCCTGAGAATCTAACCAAAAGTGAATTGTGGTTCCCAAGCCAGGGACAAACACCAAGCGTCTCTGGCCTTTCAATCCACCACCTACAACACTGTATTACACTGTACCATCAAATGTGTGCGTTCACAAGCAAGACTGTGCATATCAGCATGTGTGCATGTGTACATGCTTAAGTATGTGTGTGTCTGTGTGTTTGTGTGAGTGAATGAGTGAGTGAGTGCATTGCTGCATGTGTGTGTGTGTGTCCCTCACCTCTGTGGGATGTAGAACATGTGCTGGGGCAAGGGTTTGTGCAGCAGTCCTCCGTAGACAGGCCAGAGACCACTGAGGATCCTGAACAGAGAGCTCTTGCCACAGCCGTTAGGACCCGTGATCAGCAGGTGCATCCCCTCCTCCACCTGAACCACCAGCAGCAACATTACACACCAACTCACAACCCTGCTGTTTAGTTTAGTCCAGCGGGACTGAGCTTAACCTCTCCCCACCTCTCTTTATATGCCATCTGGCAGAAATCTAGACACATTTTGTGGAGTCATAATGACCCAAAGGCTCATAACAACCCTTAGTTGTGTTGCGACAACTTTACCCAATACAAAAACTAATAAAAAGCATTTCCTTTTAACATTCACGCTGTGGGGGGTCTGAGACAGCCCGACGGTTAAAAGAAAATGCTTCACTTTATTTTTGTATGAGGTTAAGTTGTCGCAACACGACGGTGGGTCACAATGACTGAAGGGTCACAATGACCCGAAGATAACACAAGTGTTCAAATGTACTGCAGAGTCCTTAATATTACCTATCCTCTACTCAATCAAATGTACTGTCTCCTCCTGAACCTATATACTGGGAATCAACACAAAGTTATCCCAAGCCTGGGATGACTGGCTGTATCTTGAGGAAACCACAGAAGAAATGGTTTGTGTAATTCATTTAGTACTGCTGGCAGAACCACACCTGCTCAGCATTAAGTCCCTGTTTGAAGTTGAACAGCACCTAAACGGTTGTCTGGCCTGTGTCACATGACCAGCCAAGGGGGAGCAGACCTCACCTTGAGGTTGAGGCTGGACACCACCACATCTCCGTTGGGGGTGATGATAGGGACGCTCTCACACATGATGCCCTGGTCCACGTCAATCACCTTTCCTGCAGGGGACAAACACACAAACAATGGTTCACACTTAATAAAAATAATAAAACTTTCAACAAAAAAAAAACGATTTGAAAATGTTTTTTCTACCTTTTGAAACTTTTTTGGGAAAGTTTTTGAGGGTATGTTTTGTACACTTTTTTGGAGGGAAAATATTTGTGTGTGACTGTGTGTAGTTGTGGTTGCGTGGGTGAAACTATAACATTTCCTTTTGAATGTCCTCCTGCTCTGTGACAGGTGAGATTCTCACGGATATTTTTTAGTTTTTCGAGAGAGTTTGTTAACTTTTTTTTCCAAAAATATTTTAACTTTTTTTTTTTAAGAGATCAAATCATTTCATTCTGAACCCAAAGCTGAACGTACATTCTCGGTACAAGTGAAGGCGGGCAGGAGAAGGATCAGGCCTACCTTTAATCTCCAGTGGTCCATCTATATGCATCTCTGGCCTCGCTGACTTCTTCTCCCCTGTTGAGGCTGACCCTGATGAGCGCTTGTACACGCCTCTCTGTACCTCCCCAAACACCAGGAACATGTTGTGGACACGTGCCGTGTAACCTGCCAGTTCCGTGACCTGTCACAGAAAAGCACAAAGGTGAAAGTGGGATAAACAGACCATGAGCTGAGTCTGGGTTATCTACCAGCTCCGGTCATTCATCCCACGGCATGTTTTATTGAACAGTACATATTTATTGCTCACCAATAGATTTGGCTTGACCCCAAAACTGTTGCAATGTGCATGTAGATATGTGTATGTCATTGGAAAACATCTAATAAACATATGCATGAACAACAGGTGCATTGCTGGTGTATAACAAAGAAACCAATATTTAAAAATCCAGTCAAAATTCATGGAGGGGGGCCAAGGCCAAAGAGTGAGTAAAAATGTCCAATCTTATCTAAGTTTTTGCAACAACAATTTGTCTTGCACCTTAATTTCCCTCAACAATGGTCCCTGTTTATAGCTGTTTTGGAATACACATTGTTGGAGAGAGCACACACAGTACATGACCACAGCCCTGCGACAGCCTTGTGCTGGAGAGTAATTTGTCTCTGGGGGGGGGGGGGGCCTGTAGAGCCACTGTCAACAGCAGCCTCAGGCTGGGCCCTGGGAGAGGGTAGGCAAGACAGACAGTCTACCTGGGGAACGAGTCCCTGTTGGGCCAGCTAGGAAATCTGAACACAACAAGACCCGTAACACCTGCCTGGCTGTGTGATATTTTATAATGTGGAACAACCTATTTACCCTGATTTCTGCACCTTGCTTTTTAAACTATACAGTTGTCATCAATGATACAAGGATACTGGATACTACCGTACACTGGACGCAAGACATTTGTTCTACCACTGGTCTTGCTTCGTTCTAAACAGCATTACACAATTCTGTAGCCCTGTTTTCTGGAAGGTTAGATAGGGTAGAGTGATGTAGCACAGGGTTCTGTGAGGTGATGTTGACCCCTGAGAGCTTGGCTAGTCTAGTTGGGTGAAGGATCAAGGATCAACAGGTGGAGGATTACTCACGACTAGGCTACAGCTAAGCTGTACACGACAGAAAAAAGGAGGGAATAAGAGGAGATGAGAGGTGAGGAAGAGAGAGGAGAAGAGTATGGAAGAGAGGACAGAAGAAGAGAGGGCAGGGTTAAGGCTGGTGTTGTATGCAGGAGAGTCGGATGGCTAGAAGAGTCAGATGGCTGAGCGGTTAGGAAGTCGGGCTATTAATTCAAAGGTTGTTGGTTCGATTCCTGACCGTGCAAAATGACGTTGTGTCCTTGGGCAAGGCACTTCACCCTACTTGCCTCGGGGAGAATGTCCCTGACTCACTGTAACTGCTAAATGTAAATGTATGCTTCTAATGACATGGAACTTAAGCATGTATCTCCAACCTGAGGCAGATGTGAGCATGTACACGGCCTCAGGAATGTGTTGTTTCTCTCTGTCTCTCTCTCTCTCTCTGTCTCTCACTCCAGCCCACATCTCAGGTCCTGCAAGCAGGGGCATGCTGGAATACTTACAGTATACTGTAGCAGGCTGTAATGATTCCTCACTCTTGCTGTCCTCTGCTCTACTCACATTGGGTGGATATGCATCTAAGTGTATGCAGCTGCATATAGACTAACATACAACAGGATTTGTTTAGATGCATATCTGAGGATCTGATTTGCAAAGCAAACGATTTGGAAAACAAAAGAGGAATGTCTCAATTTCTCGTGCTGAAAGGTTAGAACTACCAGCCCACGCACAGTAGAAATAAACAGACAGAAAGCGTTAAGACACCGTGTGGCGTTCTGGCTGTTATTTCAGTTGTGGTTTCTTGGGCTCTTTTCTTTCACTTCCCATGTAGTCATTACTGTTGAGTAATGACCAAATGTGAGACGCAGGCTTAGAGACACACATCAATAGAAATAAATGGAGCTGTTTGTAATGCAGCTAAATAAAATGACCTTGTAGGATGGGTCCTCTTGTGTGCCTAATGCCGCCACATTTTGAACACATCATGGACTAGATGAAACTAGATGTTATTCATACAGTGTAGATATATAGAGACAAGGAGAAAAAAATAGAATTTCTTCCTTGAAAACATTTATTACCATCAGATCGAAAAAAGTAGACCGCTATCTCGGGCCTGGTGAATTTATTTCCAGAAGGAAAGAGGGTTGAGGAGCAGAGTGTAGGAGGAGAGAACCATCACCTCTTTGTAGGAGGACATGATCCTCTCAATGGCATCTGCTCCAGAGGCCAGGAGGTTGCGGGCGGTGGTGAAGGCCTCTGTTCTCTCGCTCACCAAGACGTGGGTCTGCCCATCTGCAGTCTCTGCAGGGGGGAAACACAAACACCGTCAGGTGGCTTTCTGGGAAAAGGTCCAGCTCTGATCATGAAGGACCGGGCTAACAACTGAAGAAGAATCAGGCCTGTTTTACCCCTGTATGATTGATACCATGCAGTGTGTGTTTGTATGAGTCTAAGTGTATGAACGAGAGAGATGGATTATGTATGTGTGAGTGTGGGTGTGTGTGTGTGTGGGGGGGGGCTCAAGTACCACGTAGCTACAACAGCTCAATGCAAGCGTGGGTAAAGACAATAGGAAGAGGAAGAAGAATTCCTGATCAACACAACAAATACACAACCTCCAGCAGTCCATGCCTCTAAGCCACATTACTGTGAGGGAGGCACTATTGGGTTTCCTGTGGATTTAACAAATGCTTATCGGCTATTGTGTGTGGAAAAGGTCTCTTCTTCCTCTGCTTTGTTATTACAGAAAGGCCCCTAGACTTCCCTGCATGAGATGAACCAAGCTAGTAGAATGAGAGTGCAAATGACAGAATATAAAGAACAACCAGGCCTATTGTTAGGTAGATATGATAATGAACAGCAGCACAAAAAAACAAAAAAAATGGCGTGCAACAAAACAACAGGAAGTGCCACATCCCCCTCTTGTCAAGGAAGCAGACGAACCGTTGTCAGCGAAGCCCGTG
The DNA here is from genome assembly GCF_054491055.1 of Hypomesus nipponensis. Taxonomy (NCBI): domain Eukaryota; kingdom Metazoa; phylum Chordata; class Actinopteri; order Osmeriformes; family Osmeridae; genus Hypomesus; species Hypomesus nipponensis. The sequence continues at coordinate 4,560,857 of NC_140367.1, forward strand.
GCTGTGATGATGGGCACAGCGACCATGACCAGCCCGCAGCCGCTCCACACGTACTTCATGAGGAACTGCTCCACCATGATGTACCACAGACGCTTGGACAGGATCAGGTTCATCTGTTCCGCCAAGGCCCGGTAGCACTTCTGAAGCTGCTGCATCTCAACCTGGCAAGAAGAAGGACACCATACCCCATCTGTCTTTACCTGTATCACAGTGTTCTCACAACATAGCTCTCTCTCTTTGTGCAGCAGCAGATACACTGAATATGTATTTTGCTCAATAAATGCCTTGGAAACAATGTGACATAGCCTTAACAAAATATTCAGACTTTGAAATAAAAGGAATGACAGTGGTGCATTTGAATAAGATGTGATGTCATCGTTACATGACATGCCATCGATCGACGTGGTGAAATTGTTATACACATCACCAGACTGTATACCTTATGGCCCCTGTAAAAGGCTATTTCTTCAGCATTGGCGATAATTCTAGAGTGCACATAGCGCAGATATCCCTTCCTGTGGGCCTCCTCTGCCACGAGTTTGCCAAATTTCGGAGAACAGGCCCGCAGAACCTTAGCGGTGGCGAACACCACCAAGCCGGCTAATAGCGTTGGCCCGCTGGCGTTGGCGCCCCTGGACCGGGCAGTCTGGATGAGAGTGTAGGAGGTAAGCATCACATCCAAGATTGGTTTGGTTAGGTTCGAGTAGAGATGCGCCACAGACTGCGAAAACATCATGACGTCCTCAGTGAGAGACTGATCCGGGTTCGTTAGTCTCCCGTCCATGTTACTGACTTTATAATAGGTTTGATCTGTAAAATAGGTCTGGTATGCATGGTTCACCAGCCGAGTACGAAACGCCAAGGCAAGCTTGCACTCGAGGTAACGGATCGCGCTGTTCACAAAAGTAGCAGGGATGGCTATGAGGATCCATTTCATCAATTGAATCGTGAAACTTCTGGGGTCCTTTTCAACGATTGTTTTCACAATCTTACCATCCAAGCCTGCGACATAGATAGACAGAAATGTCCGGGATATCAAAGCGACAGAATGCAAGGAAAGCAAACCGAGCTCTTTTGAAATAAGCTTCGGGAAGAGGATTTTGATGAGTTCAAGTATTTGCTTAAAAAATTCAGCATTTACTCCTGGGGACTTACTTCGACCTACAATTTCTAAGTCTGTCTGCGACGAAACTGACAAAATAGATCCATTTTCCTCTGCTTTAGCACCTTGGTTATTTCTGCTATTTCTTCTTCTGGTTATTTGCCTGTAAATTATAGGATAAAGCGTTTTCACACCGTAGGCAGCGGCCGCTAGAAAGACGGCCCGCTTCGCCGCAGTCCTACGATCCCATTTCACTCTAGACACAGCATCAAGAATATTGGACATTTTTTCTACGGTGAGATTCTAGAGCCAGCTAGTATTCTGTATTAGTCCCATACGCATCCATCTCTAATTAACGATTGACTAGAGAACCTAAATGAAAAAGGAGTGTAGATGAGAGAGACTCCCCCTTTGATGGCGTGATGCAGAAGGTAAAAGACTGGACCGCTACATTGCAACATACTGTTTCCGTGAGTGGGTTTTTCAGCGTTTTTCATTGGCAACTCCCCCGGAAGAAGACGATTGGTTACGCCATGGACGTATTCAAATACACTGTATGTCAGTCTGCTTACCTTGCTTACTGTAGCCTACATTAATATTTTTTTAAATGAGCCAAAGTGTGTTGAAACTAAATTGTTAGATTAGTTAATAATAGCATTGTTATCAGAATTTAACTTATGACTGTTTTTAAATGTACAGTTGCTGTAAATTATCGTTATGATTTTGCCTCGTGAAACCAGTTCTCACGCGCTATCCAGTCCTCAACCGCATCGCGCAAGAGGCAAATTAATTTGGGGTTATGACAAAGTTCCTAATACTTTGAAGTTAAGGTTTATGTAGTTATATTGCCGTGCTGATATTTTAGTTTTGTTTAGTATTGTAATTGTTGTCTTCAAACGTTATTTTGCCAACTGTCAACTTCAGCCATTTCTAGCCTACAAAATGAACTGGGTTGGAGGTTCAAGGTAACCTGTACTGTCCAGTGTTGACAAAATTTCTGCCAAGGAAGTTAGCTTAAATTCTAGCTAGCTACTGTAATATTACTTAGGTATTAATACTGTCGGTAAATCTAGCTTTAACATTACATCCGGCCTACGTTATAATAGCAGCAGACTGGCCTTTGCTTACTGTCTGTAGAAATTATATTGAGCCACAACTTTTACAAACACTTTTTATAAGGTTTCAATTTTCTATAATCAACATAGGAACCGCTTTATGATGAGAAACGACCTGAAGAAGCAAAGGGTACGTTATCTTGCTAGCTACCGTTTAGCCAGTCAATTATCATTTAAAGCTTGAATATACAAATTAGACATGTTTTGGGGCGTTTTTTGTTATCAGGAGTACTTTGAAAAGAAGAAGATGCAGAGGAAAACAAAAGTACCACTTCCGACCTCCCCCAAGGTCACTGCCTCTGGCAGTGTAGACCTGGTGACATTATTCATAGTCAACCAGATAGCTGCCAAGAAAGAAAACAGTGGTGAGATCAAAACATCATAACATGTTTTCATAACAAAACATACAGACACAGCTAAACCTTACTGACACTGAACCCAGCAATAACTGCTGTATTCCAGAACTACCTAAAATAACTCACCTCAACGATAACAGAGGATGTGTTGGGTTGATAAAAGGTGAACCTTTGGAGCTACCCATGAGCCCCTGTTCTCCTTCTCGTATCAGTCTTGTAGAGAGTCAGCCACAGTACAGGTATATCATCATCACATCAGTTCTCCCCAAAACACGCAACAACCTTGCTGTAAATCTGTACCTTCTAAGTAACTGTAGTCATATTCCAATGTGAGTGCTTGTATTCTATTGTATTGTTACTGTAGTTACCATGGAATTAGAAAAAGAAAGCATTGCTTCCCTGAGGGTTTCAAGTGCCAACAGGTTTGTTCAAGTGTTTTTCCCTCCCTCACACACACACACACAAGTGTGACACAAGTCCAATTCTTGAACCAGTATTGACACTCTCAATAAAAATCTATTAACAAAGTGATCCTAACATTAACAAGTGCTACTTGTCTTACTGCAGGATTAAAGGATATGTTTCTCCACAGCTATCTCCAGTGCTTGAATCCAACCTGTCAGACAACAGTGCATCAGATTACCAGTTGGCCCACATAGCTGACACACTGAGCCCCTTCTCCTCCTCATCCTCCGCCTCTTCTTCAGGCCTGTTCCCCCTCCAGCTGAAAGGCCAGACCCAGCTGTTCCCCTTCCAGCTGAGAGGCCAGACCCAGCCGCAGCGCTCCCCTCGTCCCTGGGGCGCCACCTCTGAAAAAGCCCAGGTACTGAGCTCCTCTCACGGTGAATGCCGATGCAGTGTTGATCTTGATGTAACGCTCTGCTCTGCCTCCAGTTCAGACCTTACTCCCTGCCTAGTGGGATTAGAGAGAGCACTCCAGGGGGCGCTGGACCAGAGGGACCTCCACGGTATCATCTGTCCACAGTCCTGTTTGGAAGCACAGCGTCAGAGTGAGATATTTGGGATCGATGTGGGGATTTGACTGCTGTAAAAGTATACATTTAGTAGCGTCATCCAAAGCATTTACCTACTTTTCATGTGTTACGATGTTGGGTATGTTCATTTTTGACGGTCTTTACTTCCTGTTTTCAGCAGCACAGAGACCAGAAACGAGGACCTTCACACTTTGGGTTTCTCTCTCAAGCAGCCTGACACTGAGGAGCTGCTCAGAGAAGAGGAACTTTTCACGGGGTTCAGCAACGAGTTTAGGAGTGACGGTAGTCAAAACATAGTGCTCTTAGCAGTCCAGTTATGTAATTAGACCAGGGAAAGTTGGCATCACATTTCTTTGTTGACATTTCAGCTTATTTTGGGAAGGGGAATTCAAAAATATCTCTGAAAGCAGACTCACAAAACTCTTCTTCAAAACCACCGTAAGTCCAATGAGTTATTTAAAACCATCATAACGTTACAGCATAGAGCAAGTTATTACAGTGGTTTGGTTTTATTCCTTTGGGATTAGGGATGTGAAGCAACCACACAGTATACATCCTATACCAGACTCCCTCACCAAGGTAATTGCAGCAACTCTCATTAAAAAGGACACTAGTTCCCCCTAGTGGCTTAATTGGAACACAATTTTAGGAATTTAGATTCTAAGCAATTGTAAAACATGTCTCAGCATTAATGTCCGTTTTCTTTTTTTCACCAACAGCTTTCCGACTGTGCTGACGTCACCTCCTGTGAGTTTACTGACACTATGACATCCTACATATTTGGATTTTAGTATAATGCTTGGGTGGAGATTAAGTTTAAGACTAATTTCCTGGATGTTTTCCCCAAGCATGTCTGGAACAGAACCATGCTTCAGTGGATTGCGGTGGATCTTCTCCTAGTTACTCCCCTAGAGGGGGTTACTTTAGCACAGAGTCTGATGATGTAAGTTCTCAACAACTGTTTTCATTGGCCTAGAATACCATAGGAGACAGTAGTAAGGTTACAGCAATTCATTACATAGTGGATTGCATGGCTCGCGTTTCTGCATGATAGCTAAATGAGAACTGTACACATGACAATAATGCACGCAGGTCCATGTTTGATATTGCTAACATCCTTTCCAATTCCACATGGCTGCCTAAGGAAAATGATTGCCACCAGTGTGTGCAGGAACGACCTCCTTCCCTCCCAGCTCAGCCTCGCCCTGACGGGACCCTGGGCGCTAGCAAGGCCTCTCAGTGGAGTCCATCCCCAGCCCAATGTGAGCGCAGCCCAGGCTCCAGGAGCAGCTACGACCTGGGAGCGGGGACGAGCCCCGGTCCCTCCGAGAGTCTTTGTAACTGTGCAAGTTCAAACTGTAGCCTGACAGACAGGAGTGGGCGTTATCAAGCACAAAGCTTGATAACGGCCAGACACAAGATTATCGCTGCCCAAACGCGAGACATGGGGACTCAGACCGTTTTGACTGAAAGCTGCCAAACAACAGAAGCTTCCACTCAGTATAGCTTTGTATCTGAGCGCAATACAAACAATCATTGTCAATGTTGCACTCTTGGCAATGATTCAAAGCAGTTGTGTGTGGCTGCTGGTGGTGTAGTACCGACCCAAGTCCACAGGGGGCAGGCAAGTCCCAGAGATGGAGGTCTGAGACACGGAGCACGGCCAGACTGGATCAGAGTGAGGCGAGAAGAAGAAGAGCACACGCCCTGGAGGAGAGCAACAACAGGAGAGGACAGGACTGGGCACCTGTCAATCAACTCGGACCATAAGCCCCTCCACCTCACAGAGAGCAGAGTGAGCATGCAGAGTCCAGCCACTCCCATCCTGGGAGATGTGCTGAGCACAAACATGATGACAGGTACATTTAGCACACCAGTCACTGTTTACGTATTCTAGATCAGTTTTACATCAATGCTAACAATTTATGGGGCACGTACATTTAAAAAAAGAATTGCTACAAAAGGGAATATTTAGATGATGATTTGAGTTGCTACTGTGTCAAAATGTCATAGACAAGATTGGAAATAAGCTGTTCTACAGACACATATGGTCATGGTTTTTTCCGTTTCTATTTCTGTTGCAGAATCAGATAAGCAGATGGATCAAGGAGTAGACAGGGTTAAAAGAGATGTACTCAACCCTGTAGGAAGAGAGGGGGAGGCTCTCATCACAAACCTGGCTGAGGAGCAACAGGAGGTCACGTCTGAGGACGGAGTTAACAGGCTGTCAGAAGAGGACCAGACTCTCCACGAAATATCAGATATTCTGCTTATGTTGAAGGAGAGAAAGAAGAGCGAGGGCTGTGCATGAAAACAGGGAAGTCAGGAAATGTGCTGGCGAGAATGAAGAAAGAGGGAGAGAGAAAGGGAGTTCATGTTCAAGGGCTTATTTGGTTCATGTTGACAGATCAGCCATGCTGGTGTACATACTTTGATTGAGGGTGCAGTTTGCTCAGCTGCCGCTCTCAAAGCTTGAGGGACTTTCATCAACACAAAGCGAGACGCTGCAAGATTAGTCGTTTATTTATTTCGCAAGATACATATTCAAGTGTTCCAATTTCATGACTATTTAGTTGTATATAATATAAATTCTAGCAAAACATTTACAGCAACAATAATTAAATGTACTATACAGCACTAATAAATATATTTTTTTCTCCATATTTTACTACTTCCTCAAACTTTAGAAATACTGCATTTAATTGTTTCACATAGAAAAAAAATCACCCATTCACCATAAATACACACATGATGTCCCAATTTGGAATGAAAGCAAAAGGCTACATGACAAAATGGATTGTCAAGAGTTGACTTTCCTTAATCAATGTAATAATCACATAAAATATAGATTGACATCTTTTATATACAGTTTCTGTGGTGTGTGCTATAGTGTGTGTGTGTTTGTGTTAGTGTTGGTTAGACTGCCCTGCCACACTGGTCGAGTTTGCAATAAAGCACTCTCTTTAGAAACATCTGTTCTGCCAAGACAGAAAACATTGAAATCAGAAAAGCTTGAGTAGTGTACTGTTAGCCTATTGTGCCTTTCTCTGATAAAAAGGAGAAACAGTCTCATATGTACGCACATTCCTCCAAAACTCTAATTTGATGGCTATTAGGAACAATAATTAAATACACTCTTTACAAAGAACCAACTAACTACTCTGTAATTAACAATTAAATAGAACAAACACTTTGAAATAGAGGCCCTTGACTAAGAACCTGAATATCACAGGCTATAGAGACGGGATCATATTTTTAACTTGTTTTGTCACAGATAATGCACATACTTCTTAGTACTGTTACTCTGTTGACCCCATTTCAGAGACTGCTATCTATGTGCACAAGAATATCAAGGTTTAACCTCACACAGCTTTACGATAATATATACATAAAACAACATAGCTAAGTAAAGCACTCCTTGGACTTTTGGAACACAGTAACCTGACTCTTTCACACAAGTGATATGCATGGCAGTTTGCACATAAGGCTCTATGAAGGAAGACACAACTAAAGTGTGCGGAGAAAAAAAACACACTCCAAAACTGTTTCCAGGGAAATCAGAATGTAGAAAACCAAAAAATGCATATGACATAATATTATATACGTATGTGTATTTTCTGCATGTAGTAGTGCATGTAGTATTCTTTGAATGAGCAGTTACACAACTTCGGAAAACAAAAAGGTAAAATAAATTCAGAATTCATCAGGGATTTGAATGGTATCAATACATCATGAATAGAATTTGTAGAACAACACAAAGTTCCAGTAAGACACACCTAACAATGACAGGTGCCCATCAGAACAACAGAACAACAGAGAAGCCTAAAGACCTAGTGACTGAAAACCCATTAGTAGTGCTACAAGCCAAGAGGACATTACTGAGTTGAATGTTTCATATAGAAAGGCATACTGGTATTTTAACACTGAATATAATACAAGATCTCTAATTCCGCCTTTCTAAAAGCAAGTGGACATTTGGGTTAACTACAACATTCAGTTAGCAACATTTGGGTTAGGTTGGGAGGCTTCATGTTCATTCAATGTATACTGTACAATCAATTGGTGGTAGGGAAAAGGCAATGGTTTTATCTGTATTGTAATGTTCCTGCTACAGTGCGATTGAAGAGGTTCTTTAAATGTGATCCACATATGCTCAAACTACAACACCAACAAGCTATCGCCGCTAACTCTGTTGCCAAGCAACAAGCTGGTTATGGGTGAGGAAATCCAGCAGCATATATGTATAATATCGAAATGGAGACACTAAAAGCATTTGACCCTACGTATCCATGATCAACGCATTTTTCACTGTCTGGTATAGGATGATAGAGAACTAAGGTGTTTAACTTGGCTGAGTCTAGTCTAGTTACAGAAGTAGATAGGTGATCTCTACTGTAGAAATGAACCAGAGAACAGGATTCTGGGAGGTTGTGCAGTACAGTATATCAGGGATGGACCAGTGCTGCAGCCATCCCACTAAGTCGCTTGGCGTTATGGATTTGTTTTCCAGCCCTGCACACCTGACAAAACCATGGAACAGACTCCATATAGGAGCGTGGTTAATCGAATGGTTTGGTTCGATTCAGGTGTGGTAGTACGCGGGTCTAAAAACTAGCCTGCACACATACCAAGCCCTCCAGAGCCAGAGTTGCCCATCCCTGACCCTGCCCAGCCTCCCCACCCCCTCCCACTCCCCAAGGATGACACACAGCTACAGATCACGGACCACACATTGACAACAGGGGGTTGCTAGGGGCCCACGCGTAGCCCCAGAGCTAGCCTGACCCAGACCTCTCCAGCTCCAGGATGCTCTCACTCCACGTCGGAGGCGTCGTTATCCGAGAGGTGGTAGTTGCTCCCCTTCACCCTGATGTACTCCACCTGACGGCCCTCGTCTGACTCCGTCACCCCGCAGGAGCACAGCCGGCTGTCGAACAGAGACTCGATCTCCTCCAGCCGCCGGCCCTTGGTCTCAGGCAGGCAGCCGTAGATGAAGATGAAACCCAGCAAAGCCATGGCAGAGTACAGGAAGAAGGCTCCTGGAAACAACAGCATCAAACCAACAACGTGTCATGGATGGATGGAGCTGTCTAAAAGGTCAGCTCCTGAATTAGAAGGTTTAGACCTGTTGTTCTGCTGATAAATCAATGGAGTCTCCTGTGCTGTCCCTTGCCAGGAGGGCTATTGATCAGTAATGAGTTTGCCGTAGTAGATGAACACTGAACCGTGTGTGAGTCATAGACCCCGTGGTTAGCTTACCGTAGTAGGTGAGGTACTGTGCCATGTGCAGGAAGGTGAAGGATACCAGCACGTTAAAGCTCCAGTTTACGCCAGCAGAACAGGCATTGCCTGTGCTCCGGGCCCAGAGAGGATAGATCTCCGAGTTGATTGTCCAAGGCATGGGACCCATACCTGGGATAGGAGAAGGGAGAGTGGACCAAGAGGATGTAAAGGAGATTGAAGGTGGGTCAGAAGAATAATGTTTGATACAAAGCAGAAAGAGAGAGAGAGAGAGAGAGAGAGTGAGCGAGAGAGAGAGAGATTAATTGAATTGCATAATCCTCTAATGGACATTTGGTGCAGTAGATGGAAAGCACTCATCAACACTGCTCCGGGAGGACAAAAGACCCCTGTACGTTTGCTTTAAAATCTACTGAGGATTTTAGAAAATATTGAATATACATATAAATAGGAAAATAAAGCACGACAAATAAGTGTCACCTGGAGCGAAGAAGGCCAGATAAGACACCAGACCCAGCAGCACCACCCAGGAGTAGGACGTGGGGCAGTAGTTGTAAGCCCAGTATGTCTTCTCTTTCTCCAGGGTAGAGTTGGAGCACCTGGACACAGAACCAGAACCACGTCAACAAAGCACTTAATGTAACTACACGTATTGTACTTTTACACCAGGTTGTCTCCTCCGCCTGCACACAAATAAAACATTCACAGAATTCTTAACGAAAGTACGAGAGGTGGTGTGAAACCAATTCCCCTTTACATATCAAGTCATTCTGCAGGTGTGATTATCTAGAGTGGTAATAAACCTTTTCACACATTGAAGTCTGGGTACAGTGTCAGAGTCGGAGAGGGGAGTTCATAAGAACGGTTCCAATCTGCAGCTACTTTGCTGGGTGTCTCAGGGGAGTGCTCTGAGGCCTGATGCCTCTCTCCCTGCCTGGGGAGTGAAGTCTGGCTGCTGCCTGCTCACTCTGCTAGGTGAAAATGGACCAGGCAAAGACAGACCTCTGGACTGACTGTAGAACCTGTTTCCACTTCATTCACTTCAGACACAGTTAATAGGTGACATGCCATGAAAATAGTGAGAATGGAGAAATCTATCTCATTTATTAGAGAAATGCCAAAACCTGCAGTGTCAGACCGCAGTCTGTATGAGGTTTAGTCGTGGCAGGAAGGGTGTGTTAGTTGTTGAGGCAAATTAGATTGAAGTGAATAATTCGGAGGTTAGAGCCATCTCGACTTTATAATTTGATAGTTGTCGTTCAGAGATTCTATAGCGTTCTTTCGTTTCCAAACATATTCCTTTTCCAGCACACACACACACACAAACACACACAAACACACACACACACACACAAACACACAAACAAATCACATCCTGTATCTCACCTGCCCCATGCTGCCTGCTCAGTGGAGGCTGTATTGACTGGTACACAGGAGGAGGCAAAGACTGTCGTGCTGTTCTCACGGTAACAGAAGCCACACCCCGGGTCCAGCATGCACGAGTCACACATCCTGCAGGCAGGCGGATGACAGAGAGAGGAGACACGTGCCGGGTCATTACAGTGGGCTGTCCCTTAATGGACATGGATTCAGACATGTGTGTCTAAATAAACTGAATGGCACCGAATGAAATGACTCATGAAATTAAATACACACCTACTTCCCTTTCTGAGCCTGTCATTGCCTTGTTTGTGTATGTATGTCTGTCTGGTGTGTGTGTGAGAGTGAGAGAGAGAGAGAGAGAGAGAGAGAGAGAGAGAGAGAGAGAGAGAGAGAGAGAGAGAGAGAGAGAGAGAGAGAGAGAGAGAATGTGAGGTGGAAACTAATGCTGTTTGGGGAAAAAGGGTTCAATGCAAGGGTTGTTGCTATGATGACATCATTGTCCAATCCTGTCGTGTGTCTCAGAGCAGAGAGGAGCAAGACCAACTGCAACACATCAGTCTATCTCTCTCTCTCCCTCTCTCTGTCTCTCTCCCTCTCTCTCTGTCCTCTATCTAACTCTCATTTTATGACACGAATGCCAGCTGATACCCTTCTGTTGCTAATGGCGACAGGTACTTTTGCAAAAAGGTTATTATCACAACAGACAGATTAAGGTCCAGATGAAAGCCCAGAGGAACGTTCCAGATGCAACTGTGGGTGTGAGAACATAAAATGATGACGTGAGGTATGAAGCAAGATGTGCTGTCAGACAGCACCCTTCATTACTCCGACTTGATTAGAGAGCAGACTGTCATTCTCCAACACAGTGTATAGTGCTTCAAAGTAAATGGAGATTTGTGGATGCACTATATGTCTTGTACCATCAATGTTGGAACACCACTGTATGTTAGAGTAGAGCAGAGCAGAGTACAGTAAAACCAAACAGAACAGAGTAAGGAAAATAGAGTAGAGCAGGGTAGAATAGAGCAGAGCAGAGCAGTGGAGCCCAGAGCAGAGGAGAGCAGAGCAGAGCAGTGGAGCCCAGAGCAGAGGTATCATAACTCACAGGTGTGTGGCGCAGGTAGAGTTGGCCACGGAGGGGTCTGTGGGGTGGAGGCTGATGGGAGGAGAGTGCTGGGCAGACAGCAGGAAGCCAACAGCCAGCAGAGACAAACTCACACACGTACCTGGAAGACAGACACAGCATGCTGTCTACACAGGGCATGTTCATGCAGCCCACAACGCATCACTGTGCAGTCATTCACATTCTAGATCAACAATATGGTCAGAGTTGGTATTTCTTACTTGCTTCTTATTCTCATTTCAGTTCCTTAGGGGCTGTATCGAGGGACATTTGAGAGTACATTTGCATTTAGTCATTTAGCAGACGCTCTTATCCAGAGTGACTTACAGTAATTACAGGGACATTGTCCCCAAGGCAAGTAGGTTGAAGTGCCTTGCCCAAGGACATAACGTCATTTGGCACAGCGGGGAATCTATCCGGCAACCTTCTGATTACTAGCCCGACTCCCTCACCGCTCAGCCACCTGACTCCCTAGAGAGTAGATCATGTTCCAATTTGACCTTTAACCATGAACTCTGACCCCTTACCCAGCATGCTCCCCAAGGTGAGTTTCCTGCGGCCCACCCTCTCCACTAGCCACACCCCCAGCAGGGTGAACAGGAAGTTAGTGGCAGCCGTAAGCCCGGCCAACCAGATGGCCAATTTGTCGTCTCGCACTCCCGACATCTGCAGGATGGTGGCGCTGTAGTACCTGAGGGCACAGAGAGGGAGGGCTGTCACTGGTAGGGTGGCAGCTTTGTCAATGAAAGAAAATGACTGAATTTTGACGGAAGGATTATGGGAATAAAGAAACACTCAAGTAAAGAGTGAGAGGAGGAGAGATAAAAGATCAACCGTCTGAAATCAGAGAGGTTCATGTCTTACTAATCCTCTCCAGCAACAAGTGTTCTCTCTCAAATCTCCTTAAAAAAATTGTTTTTACCAATCCAATGCCAAGCAACAAAAATAGAACCCCTCCATTCTTCTCTCACCTCCTCCATACTTAGAGGCTTCAAACCTTCAAACCCAACCCCACACCCACCCCCTGGTCTCCTCCACATCTCTTAACCTCTCCCAGGTTCCCCAAGCCTCTCTCCTGCCCCCCACCATCTCTATCCTGCCCCTCAAGCCTCTCTCTCTCCTGCCCCCCAAGCCCCAGCCTGTGATCATTAGACTCCTGCTGCCTGAGCACCACCTCTCCAAGTCAGATTAGCCACTCTACACATAATCAGGCCTGGCAGGTCATTTTGTAGCCCTACAATCAGGCCTCTTCAGGCTGCAGAAACTGCTGCAGAACCAAAGAACCATGTGGAAGTATACATAAATAGAATCAATTTACATATGTTCCATAAAAAGATAAACTGCTGATTTCTGTTTTGTTTTTTTAAATTACCTAAAATACAAAGTGTGTGAACACACACATGCGCGCACACAGAATAGCAGTTCCCCACTCTCACCAAGACGATGCAACAAAGGAAAAAACAGTCATTAGAAAAACAGGGAAAAACAGTCAAAAGTATAAATAAAAGATCCCCCTCTTACTTCCTCTACGAGGAGGGATGATTAGCATGTTGTTTTCTTTCCTCGCCTCTAATTCCAACTCCAAAAACCAGACGGGCAGGAAATACAGAGAGCCTCGACATTTTAAAGGCTTTTTATTTTCCTGTGCTTCTAACCGCACACCTCTGTTAGAGTAGAGATGGGTGGTGTGGTACGGACCAGACCCATGCTCATCACCCAGAAGGCTAGCTGGACAGAGTGAGACTGGGACTCCCTTCAGACCACACGCAGAGACATAAAAACATGTCAGGAGGAAGGCAGGAAAAGGCTGCACATTTCAGTCTCACTTTAGTAACACACAAACACACACATACATGGTCCCAGAAAGTCTGAAATAGGAGGTTTGGCGGGCTGTGGAAGGGATAATCACCTCTTCTCCTCCAGCACTGCCCTGCTGTGATCCACCTCTGCTGCACTCAGGCTGTTTAGCGAACCAGACCAGAGGCCGTAGCTACAGCTACACCTCACTCTGAAATAGAACTGGAAAAACAACTCCGCCACAGAAAACCCTGACGACCGTCAATCGTGAACGAACACACCCATAATGACAGCACTGGTAGAAAAGAGGACGGGCTATCCACAGATTAGATGAACAAGGTAGAATCTACCGGATCTCCAACTGTCCACCTTCCTGGATTCATCGGATGTTCACAGAAGCAATCACATGATCACAGCATCACATGATCACAGCTCCTGGTCTACTGGCTGAGGCTGCAGGCTCTTTACGGCAGGGCAGTGCAGCAAACTGATGACTTGCAATCAGTCTTTATGAGAGAGAGCTATTTAAGTACAGCAAGGCAAACAGCTTCGGGGTCAGCAGTCTGAGGTGGTCAGACAGCTGTGAGCTGTCACCTCTGAGACTGGACCCTAGTCTGCACGGTGACAGACACCCTTCTCTGTCGTCAGCCTTCCAGCAGCTCAGACACCAGGCTGACATGACGGGCCCCCTATTGACCAGCTGAACACATAGCCATGGTAGAGTCAAGTGCAGGGCCAATAAGATAACATAGAAAATTACACACACACACACACACACACACACACACACAGCTGCAATATGCAAATTGCATAGAAGCAAGAAAATTAGAGGAGCCAGGCTGGTCATTTGTATCTGTGTGTGTGTGGGCATGGTAATTGCATGTGTATACAGTTCAATGTATGAGTCAATGTATGCAATTCAATGTATGTGTGTGTGAGTGTGTGTGTGTGTGTGTGGGGGGGGGGAGGGGGGGGGTGATGAAGATGTGACATGCCATGGCCCTGCCCCCTGTTCTGAAAGTGGAAACAGTACGTCGCTCCTGTTGCTCTGCTCTAGATTCAATTCACACCTCTGGTCCCTGACATGAAGAGGGTGACAACACAGACGTCAAGTAGGAGGGGAGGGAGAGAGAGAGGGAGAGATACCCCATACTCATGTGTTGTGGTAATCCATCGAGTGACAGACAGACAGACCGACCGACCGTCAGACAGACAGACATAGGGATGAGAAGGGAGAGGTGATTGCAGAAGGAGGTGGGGAGAAGAGGGGGGCGAGAGACTGAGTGAGGGGGCTGGATGAGCACAGAGGGTGGAGAAAAAAAATGTGTGCGTGCGTGCACATTTCCAGCACGACAAAATTACTTTATCTTTATATACCACAAGAAAAAATAAAAGAAAGGAGGAAGGAAGGAGAGCATGTGGATGTAAGGAGAGAGGTAGGGAATGGAGATACTCTGAGGTGCTGTTAGTGACAGACTGGTTTCATACTTTTTTCTTTTTGCATTTTTATTGACCCGACAGAATGGATGATGACCCACACATCACTTTTCTCCCCCTCCTGCTTCTTCAACCTGCTGCTCCTTCTCTCGCTCTGCTCTGCTACCTCCTGTTCTCCACAGTCCATTTGACACTGAAGGTGAGAGGACATGAGTCACAGTGACACGGACAGTCGCAGTTGCATCACACTCCTGAACTGGTCTGGATGGACAGAGAACAATGGAGAGGAGAGACAAAGAAAGATCAACTACAAAAACAGAACATTAGACGGCCGGAGAACTCAAAGGTAGCAGACCAGTAGTGGTATAGAGGAAGTCACCCATCGAAACTGGCATATAAGAATGGGGAGTACAAAGTACCACCTGCCAACCACATATTCATTGCAGACAAAAGCTGTCAGGCTAGTGAACAAGATGGCCGCTGAGACCAACCAACCACACAAAAACCCACCGCAACAACTATCTGAAAAGGGCCGACTCACTGATTACTCTACAAGGATATGGTTATTACAAGGACAAGAATGTTTTTAAGGAACAATTACCAGGGCACAGTGATGGCTGCTTGTGGATTAGTAAGATTAGAGGCTTGCTTGTAAGTGGGAGGGCAGTGTATGTAACTGTGTGTCTGAGTGTCTGCGTGGATGTGTGTGTGTGCACATGTTTGTGTTTATAGGATAACAGTATAGTGTGTGAGGTTGTAGCAGCGTGTGTTTGTGTGATTAGAGGGAACATTAGCATAGTGTAATAACACACAGAGAGGTCTCTCCCCAGCCTATCCGAGAGACAACAGGGTAGCAAAAGTTTCCCCCCCCCCCCCGTTGCATGTCGATGGTTTCTCAACACCAGCAAGGGATACAAGGTAGCAACTGTTATGATTTTTTTATGTAACCAGGTCAAAACACACACACCCACACACACACACAACACACATACACACAAACACACACACATATACAAACATACACACATACAAACACACACACACACATACAGGCTGAGTCATCATGTAACTGGCATTTAGTGACATTTTAGACATGACATTTCTACATCTGCCCATGTGCTTACTGCCAACTGTCCAACATAAACAAACACACAGATGTCGTACAACACAACATCTAATCTGAACAAGGAATGGGGTCCACTTCAGTTATGATCCTCTTGACTGTTCTTCTCACCCCCCCCATTCTCTCTTTCCTCTCCCTCCACTTGTGTCTATCCATTTTGACATCTCTCGCTTTATTCAGCTTGGTACTGTGTGCAACTCCCTCCCTTCACCCTTCACCCCCTTCATCCATTCCTGCATCTATTGCCCTCCCTCCCTCCCCTTCCATCTTGGTGTCCAGTTCCCACCAGGCTCCGTGACCTTTGCCAGCTGAATAGCGTGGCTAATCAAATCATTATGAGTCCTCATCTAATTTCAAGTTTTGACATCTCTGAAGACAGGCCAGCTCAGTCCGCCTGTTGTGGCTTCACATTGTTCCACACTCAGGAGACTGACAGGCCCAGACAGAGAGAGGGATGAAGAGAGAGAGAGAGAGAGAGAGAGAGAGAGAGAGAGAGAGAGAGAGAGAGAGAGAGAGAGAGAAAGAGAGAAAGGGAACGGACAAAGGCGGTAAGTGAGAGAGCGAAAGAGAGCGACAACGGACAACAGATATTATCTAGTTTCATTCAGCTCAGACACAATGAAAGTGAAGTGAGACAGGGGGAGGGAGAGAATGAGAGCCGTACAAATATACAGAGGGAAAGACAGAGATCAGAATGAGAGGTTGAAGGGAAGAGAGGGAACTCGTACGACAAAGACAAAAGAGCAGCTGTCGGACATTCACAACAAGCACAAGCAAGGAAGTCGTCTGATTGGTCAGTCGTCATGTCCAGCAGACAGGGAGCAAAGAAAAGAAGAGATATAAGATATTTTCGGTGAACTCCTCATGGTCAGACTAATCAATAGCTTCAGCTGACAGCCAATCGGCCGGCGGCCCAGGCAGACCTTTAGTCAATGAGAGGTATTGATGAACACATCCATCCGAAAAACGTCTCCGACAGGAACAACAGCTGTCCGACCGAACTGATATTCACAACACTCACAAAACACACACCACACATACAACACATATACATTTAAGTTCACCTCTCTCATAGGACCGTAGGTGTCAGCTAAGCAGGCAAGTATCAGACGCAGGATGACTGACAGAACTTTCATTCTTTCACTCTTTTTTCTCTCTCTCTCTCCTTCTATCTCTCTCTCCCTCTCGGTGAAGAGGGAGAGAGAGAGCCAAGGCAGAAGGGAAGTTCGGAGAAGTCTGTCAGCAGGAGAAAGTCAGGCACATAGGAAGACAAACAGATAAACAGACAGACCAACCAGACAGCCTTCTGGAAAGACAGGCTGACAAACATAGACAGACATGCAGTATCGCAACAACATACAGTATAGACAGGCAGCAAAGACCCAACACACATACTACACACACACACACACACTTTCCCATTACGCTCACCTCTGATGGTTGCTAAGCAACAGCACACATCCCAAGATTGTTTACAGTGGGCAGAACTCAGTTCACCTCTGCAGGGACGGCAGGCAGACACACACAAGGCTCTCCAGACCATGGCACCCACGGTTCAGATCCTCACAAAGCGCCCTGCCACTCAGCACAGTGGGGGGGAAGGTCTGACCCCAAGGTATCACAGCATGAGGCCTCCACTGAGGTCTTTCATGCCATCATCTCCTGGACATCAAAGCATCTCTTCACGCTCGGCTGAGGGACCTCGTGGATGAGGATATTTTCTCAAACAATAACAGTCCTCCAGTCCTCAACCTACATGTGGCTGAGTGGGTAAAGTCATCAAACCAACGTCATCCAGACTGTATTAACGCCTTGGCCCGAAGCCAAAGCATGCTTGACCTTTGCAGTGTGGTACTCGGTGTCGGTCCCACAGATCTGTCAAGTAAGCGAGCGGGTATTGAACCCGGGTGTGGCAGACTGTGTGAGTGCGCTGAGCTAAAGCCCCGGGTTGTTTACTCACATGACCGTGTTGATCCCAGACAGCTGCTGGAACATCTGCAGTCCACAACCCACCAGGAGAGCTCTCCGTGCAGGAGGGTAGGTCAGCATCCGCCAGATCACTGGGCCATCTGGACACACACAGGGAGAATTAGATTACTGTATTGAGAGATTTTCTTGTCAACTGTTGCTTTCCATCAGTGTTGCTACAGCGGTCGTAGCTGCATGTGTAGCGAGGTCTACAGGCTTCCTAGTTATGATTGCCTGCCCTCAGTACACCTCAACACTCAAAGAATAACAACAATAGCTGATGTAGTTCCAGGGAACAGCTGCATCCCATAATAGGATGAGAGCGTCTGGACAGGCATGCAGCTTACTGATAAAGAGGGAATCACACGCAAACTCTCAGCCAACAGGGATATCACACACACACACACACAGAGGGGACTGGCTAGTGGGGAGCAGCTGTGAGTGGGAGGATGCTGGCTGGGATGGAGAACATCTCCTTTAGCTCCCAGACAGACTGAACACACTCGCTAAGGAGCACCCTGCTGACACACACACACAAACACATGCAAATACACACTCAAAGACATATACATACACAGGCAATATCCCACTGTCACATACACAAACACACAAACACATGCACAGGATATGTCCCACCGACATACAATCACACACACACACAAAAATCAGAGATGCACGCATCCCACTGGCACAGAGTACTCTTCTATCACTTCCCTCTTCAGGACGAATCAGCATTCAGCAGCGCTCCCCAGGACAGGGCCCTTTCAATCACATTGTCTCTACAGCCAATCACACCATGATGTCAATCAGGAGACCAGCCAATCACATCAGTCACAAGTCTTTTCACCAGCACAGCTCAGCCTTAGCCACCATTACATTTCCAGAGGAAGTGATGCTGTAGCTGGTTGAAGAGCTCAGCGTGTGGAGATGACAGGCCTGGTCACAGCACTGGATGCACGGTGAGGGCTGGAGTGTTGACATGAGAGAGGGAGTTCCAGCCCTGCGCTGGCGAAAGGAAGTGATGCGTTTATGGGGTTGAACCTATTTAAAGCACGCTAACATGGTAGAGTATGATTGGCTGGCCCCTGGGGGCATTGCCAGGGAGCTGCGATCTGATTAGCAAAAACACAAATCCAGATTCATGGACCAACCTGAGAACTGGCCTGAGAGGTAATGACTCTTTTAATGAAGCGCTAACTTCACTGGCTGGGACAAACACACACACACAGATGCATTTACTGTGTATATATGTACATATTGATGAGAGACCGAGAGAGAGAGAAAGAGAGAGAGAGCGAGAGAGAGAGAGAGAGAGCAGAAGAGAGAGAGAGAGAGAGAGAGAGAGAGAGAGAGAGAGAGAGAGAGAGAGAGAGAGAGAGAGAGAGAGAGAGAGAGAGATGGAGAGACAGAGTAGAGAGAGAGAGAGAGAGAGAGAGAGAGAGAGAGAGAGAGAGAGAGAGAGAGAGAGAGAGAGAGATGGAGAGATGGAGAGACCATGCACACCAGAGATATTTTCATTTCCTCGCAGCTAGAAACAAAGCTTCCCTCTAACCTAATCAGGAACTGAGAAGCTGGGAGGAGAGAGAGAGAGAGGAGAGAGGAAGAGAGATAGAGAGAGGAAGAGAACAAGCAAATGAGTATACAGTGTAGCACATCATTTACGAGGAATGCTTTCTATGAGGATACAAAGGCATAGGATACAGAGTTTCACACACGAACACACACTTGTAGAAAGAAAGAAAGTAGAAAGAAAGAAATTAAGAAAGAGAAAGGAAGGAAGGAAAATGGAAATGAGACAGTTGGGTCAGAAAACAATACATTGTATTTGCATTAGGAGTGTAGTGGTTGCGCATATGAATCCCACTTTGGAAGACATGAGCTACAGTAATAGATTCTGTTGGCTCTGGTGCCTATTGCCATCTGTGCATTTGAAGAGGACCTCAAAGACAAGGCAGTGTTGTATTCTGTGGCTGCAGCTACCAACCCATATAACCTTGAATGTTTCCCTTACTCTGCTGATAGCCTGACTACTGTGAAACAGTGGCAGAACACTGCTGAAATCCTTACTTCACCTTCTAATTTGGCCATGCAGCCATGGAAAGCTGCCGTGGTGGAAGGTGCTTTAATGAGAGCAGGCAAACCAGGAAGAACCCCCCCCCCCCACCCCCCATTTTTGATATCCAGCAATGGAATCCCCCAATTATCTCACATCCTGGCAACCCTTGCCTGGGAAACACCCAAACTTCTCCCTAATAACCGCTTGTCCAATTAGGTGGAGTGTTTTGCGAGGGTGGCAGGAGCCTCGTTAGCAGTTGTTTTATTCCGCACTTCAAACGCTGCCGACTTTACACGCTAACGTGTGTGTTTGGGTATGTGTGTGTGTCTGTTACTACTGCAAAAACACAAATCATATTTCCATGCTTACACTGAGAAATCAAATCAAACAGAGTCACAAGATAGAGAACAGACAGAAAATAGCCTGAGGAGAGAAGAGAGAGAGAAAGACAGAGATGAGATGAAAGGAGAGACATAAGATGAAAGAGAGGGAGGTTTGGAAGGATTTTGCTTTCCAATAACTGCTAATATTCTCCATCCGAATGAACCCCCGTTTCTCCATTGATCACAGAAGCATTTGTGCAGCTGTGCAATGCTTTAAACTGAGTCAATAGATGGTCCGATTGCATTGGGAACACATGCTGCTTCGGACAAACTCCAATCAAGTCAACAATGGAGTGTGATGATGTCATCAATGAGTCCAGCTAATGGGTTATTGGACTACTCCGGAATGTTTATGAACATCTGTGCATCTGAACTATTAGTGATGTTTTTAAGACTCAATATTATTGAACATTAATTACTATGCTGAAACAATGTAACTCAATGAAAAGACAGAGATATTTATATATTCTCTCCTCGTGTGTGTGTGTGTGTGTGTGTGTGTGTGTGTGTGACTGGGAGCAGCTGTGTGTTTAGTCGAGGGCACTGAGGGCCTTTGGTTGCTAGGTGCTACTCCTAAGGTCCACACACACACACACACACACACACACACACACACACACACACTCAGACACTCAGAAACCCTACAATCCTTCTTTTCCTCTGTTGGGTGAGGTCCAGGTAAACAAAGCAGAGAACCAAATACAAAACAACTATACAATGAGAGAGGTATAAAATATAGCACTAACCATTTTTTCCAACGGTATGAAAATGTTGCTCTACAATTTGTGACGGATGAATGAGCAAGAAGGTCAAAAGTTGAAGGCACAATGCTATGACGTCTCCATTAAATGCATACTGCATGCGACAATGCGCATTTAGTAAGGGTAGCTGCAATACGTTACAAAAAATATGCTGTTTGGGATGAAGGGAGTGAAGGACATATCGTAGAGAATGGAAAGTCACCCAGGAAGGAAGCTGAACTGAAGTAACTCATATGTCAAGGAATCCAACCCATATCTGTGAAGAACTGAAGCTGTTAGTGCCTCGCTCAACCCAACCAGACAACCCAGATCTGTTCCTGTCATGCCAACTGGTTAGCAACAGGAATCTTCCTCATCCTTCTGGCACTTATTTTTTTTATCTCGGCTGACACACCCTGGCACTGTGTACTGATTGAGAGAGCTATTGTGTTGCTCACTGCTCCCTGTGGACTCCCGAGCGGCGGAGAATCTCTTCCTGGTTATGTAAGAGCGCGTTTGCGGGGAACTGAGAGGAGGATCACGTCTGGAGCGGGGTGGAGACAGAAGATCTGCATGTGTATTTTTAAACCTCTCCACTGTCAAGTCGGATTGAGCGCTTGTATGATTGACAGACTGTTCACACTTTCCAGCAAAACATGTTGAGGGGAACAACAGCTTTTGTTTACAAAAGTAAACCTTCATTTAGCTTTATAGAGTATATCATCCCTGTTGCAAAGATAGCTGAACTACTGAAGCTGAACTACTGAACTACTGATAGCTGAACTACTGAAGCCTAACACCATGTTTACAGATATCATTAACAGCAGGATCTAGATATGCAGTTTATGGCATGCATACATCTTCGGGTGGATGCAATGTGGTGTGTTCTAGCACTGTTGGGAGTATATGAACTGTGCTTGAACTGAAGAGAGGAGAAATATGAAGTATGAGGATGAAGCATAGTGTAGCAACTGATAGAATCACACAAAGTGTACTGATCTCATGTAAACACCTTGAGGGCAAGCACAGAGACGAGAGGATGAAGGAGCACACAGACAGAGAGAGAGAGAGAGAGAGAGAGAGAGAGAGAGAGAGAGAGAGAGAGAGAGAGAGAGAAGGATGTTGAACTCATAGAGAATACGTAAATAATCAAGCACACACACACAACCGGATTGTGCATTGCTTGGAAGGCATTCAAAACAAACATTGGATGTGCGGCACAAAAAAAAACGTTGTCTTTCTACCTGTTACATTTATAACCAGTGATGATGTTAATTATCACATCCTGTGAAGTGATAGCATGATGAAGGTGTTGAGCTGTGTGATCGAGGGCACGTCTCCTGGCGGATCTCTGACAGACACAGGAGAGACATCACCACCATAGAACAGCCTTGGTTCAGCTCTCTCTCCTCCTCCTTCAATAATTAATATGCAGAGAAAACCTACAGGGAGACAGAAGTGTTGAAGAACTATCTTTCTCTAAGTCTCCAAATCTATCTCTCACTACAGTATGTCTCAAATTCTCTCTCTCTGTCTCTCTATGTCTCTCTGACTGTCTCTCTGCCTGTCTCTCTGTCTCTCTCTCTCTTTCTCTCTCTCTCTCTCTCTCTCTCTCTGTCTCTCTGTATCTTTGTGTCTATTCAATTCTAACTCTGCACTGTTTTAATCAGTCCTACACTTCCTATGTGTAGTGTGCATCTGTCTTTCACTCTCTTGTTCAGCTTTCAGAAGCTTGGGGCAAGCTAAGCGATCCTCTGTACCAAAACCACAAGATCAAGATCAACATCTGAGCGTAGCCTTGCCACCAGGAGCCTGTGAGTCACTGCATGGTGCTTCAGGCTCTGGTGTTCAAACAGGAGCACTTTGACTGAAACAGAAGAGGGGGGGAGGAATCAATGTTCAAATTGATTCGTTCGCTTGAAGTGTGCGTTTGTGTGTTCATTTGTGTGTGTGTGTGACTGTGTGTGTGTTAGTGGAGGGGGAGGGCCGGTACAACTGTCTCATATGGTACTACAACTGACAGCAGACTTCAGGGGTGTGGAGAGTGGAGGGGGGAGGGAGAGAACCAAGCAGGAGGAGGAGAGAAGGCTGTGAGAGAAGGAAGGTGAACCAGATAACGCTGTTTCACACTCACTTTACCATAATCTGCTGAGACTTGGGAGGTATACAAAACTCTCTGTCTTTCTATGTATGAGTGTATGTGAGCGGGTGTGTGTTTGAATGGGTATGTAATTGTGAGTGTGTGTGAATGTGTGTGTGTGACTGTGTGTCTCTCTTTCTCTAACACACAGATTTATTTTTTAATCCTCCAACAGGAAGCAATGAGTAATGGACACCCACCCCTTCAAATTCGACATACCACCACCTCTACACCACCTCTATCCATCACGCCATACCTAATAGACAAAACAAATATGTACAAACACGTATAAACACCATCTGGGTCCTATTTATATCAAAGCCAGCACCATTCATTTCATGTCTGAAAACCAATCAAATTCCCAGTGCTCCCTAAGTCTCAACCAATCAGATCTCTCCGATGCTAAACAGTTCTTCCTGTCATGGAGGAGGTATCGGGGAGGGAACTCTCTGTTGCTCTGAGCATCGCCTGGTAATACTGCTAATAAATCACACACAGTCCAATCTTCCCTAACCCACACCTGCCCCATGCTAATGGAGAAGACAGGCTCCCTGGGGGGCTGTGGTGCCTAGAGCTCTCCTCAACACCCACAGGCAGGCAGGCAGGCAGGCAGGCAGGCAGGCAGGCAGGCAGGCAGGCAGGCAGGCAGGCAGGCAGGCAGGCAGGCAGGCAGGCAGGCAGGCAGGCAGGTAGGAAGAGAGGGCCAAAAGGATGGAGACCAATGAGAGATAGAGAGAGATTATTGGGCAGTCAAAACTGTTAGTTTGCCAACAGTTACGTTGAACATTCGGAACTTACTTAATCACAGACCCAAGAAAAACACATGAAAGAGAGATAGAGAGAGAGAGAGAGAGAGAGAGAGAGAGAGAGAGAGAGAGAGAGAGAGAGAGAGAGAGCAAGAAAGAGAGACAGGGAGAGAGAGCATAAACAGAAATTGCTTCATTTCCATTACACCTGAGGATGGTTCCCTGATTGTCCTACCGAAATCTAACAAGATAACAGGTAATCAGGCTGCATCAGGGATCACAAAGATCATTTCAGCAGCTAATAGACTGTCTCGCAGCTATTGAAGACCTGGTTTGTTTGCTCATTCATCTGCTGTGTAGGTCACTGGGTATTTTCCAAACTGATTTTGTAATTAGTGGTTGAATCGCTGGTACATCATTCACATTCCACCTGGAGAGCTGAGCTAGGGAACAGAATGTTATCAGCAGCCTTGTTTCCACAGCTACGAAGGTTCTTTCTTCAGACTGTTCTTCAGCCAAACTAGCCCAGGCATGGGTGCAATGACATACATGGTCCAATACAGACCACACAGACACTGAAATCACCTCACAAACCTTAACCTGATTGAGTTGGCTTTGTGTACGGAACCATGTAATCGTTTTGGCAACCTCAATAACATCACCCAAAGAAGACTGCCTGGAAAGGAACACAGGACGCAAACAAATAGGGGAAAGAAAGAGTGAGAGAGACAGAGAAAAAATTGAAGACACAGAGAAAACAGAGAGAGTATTGTGCTACCTTATCATATCT
Source organism: Hypomesus nipponensis (assembly GCF_054491055.1). Classification (NCBI taxonomy): domain Eukaryota; kingdom Metazoa; phylum Chordata; class Actinopteri; order Osmeriformes; family Osmeridae; genus Hypomesus; species Hypomesus nipponensis. Next base: position 4,585,352 of record NC_140367.1, read on the forward strand.
GCTATCCACACCTTACACAAGAGTCCCATTCTCTCCTTGTGGCCCTTCATCTGTTTCTTCTGCTGACACAGTTCATATTTAATGTCCTTTCTCCTCTGCAGCCATGATAACTTGAACTGAGACTTTCCAAATGTCATGTGCTCTCTGGCAGAGAAGAGTAGGGTAGAATTAAGGTAGAGAAGAGAAGAATAAAGTAGATTTCTTTTATTTTTATATATATATATATATATATATAGATTTTTTTTTTTTTGCGGCCGCCCTACACATCTGTTCACTTAATTTGCGCTCATCACACGTTTAAAAACACCATGGGAGCCAAACAGTCCGCTTTCATGTCAAAATGTTTTTGATCTTTGTGGGAAACTACAGTAGAGGTAACAGCATGACGACTAACAGTTAAGAACACTGTTGTCATGTCGTTCTGTGGTAATCAAACATTTTGGAGGTTTTTTGATGGGTGCAACCACTGTCACAGTAAGAAACCATACAGTAAGAAAGCAATGGGCCGTATTGTTATGTCCCTTGTGGGGGTGCAAGGAATCTTTCCCCATCTGTGTTTTTCACACAGTTTTTCTTGTTTTTGTTGTTGTTTGCCTTTCTCCTAGTCACATGCCGCCGAGTGAGGGCAGACTCTTTGAAAACTAAATTGTCTGAACTGAATCAGAAAATTCAAATGAGATGCGTGAATTCCTGCCTCTGAAGTTAAGACGGAATCAGCTGACTCTAACACAAGCCTCCAACAATCAAAATAGACAGACGCATTCACAACTCAATACGGCTGGCAAATACTGTTACTCTTTCAGCAGAATTTGTGGCCTACATCTCTCGGGTACTCACTTTAAACTTATTATGCAAATCTAAATATATTCATTCCCATCACTTTTCCCACCAATGAGACTCAGTGAATTGATGATTTGGAGAATGGCTTAGTCAGTGGGAAGCCAGCACCAGAGTTTCATCACATCATTTGCCCATTGTGAATATTTCATAAAGGAGAGAGCCAGCAGAATCTGGACTCTCTCTTGTTCCTGTAAGAACAGTTCGCGCCGGAGTATCTCGTGGTGCCTGTGCCAGGCTGTTTATCTAACACATGGGTTTGTGAAGAATGGCATCATGCATCATTCTATTACCTGGGGGCAGTCCATTGATTTAAGAGCGAGAGGGGACATGACTGTGGGTATCTACCACAGATATACTGTAACAACTATGAAACCACTCTTACATCAGTCCATCTCTCTTCTTCTCTGTGGTCTATCCATCTCTAATTGACTCTCTCTCTCTCTCTCTCTCTCTCTCTCTGTCTCTCTCTCTCTCTCTCTCTCTCTCTCTCTCTCTATCTCTCTCTATCTCTCTCTCTCTTTCTCTCAGCTTGTTGTCTCTTGCTGAGTTCAGTCCTCTTCAAGAAGCAATCAGAGCTCATAGACTTTGTCTGCAATCACCCCCTCACCCTCCGCATCATCATCATCCTCATCACCGTGTTCATCATCAGACCAAGCTAACCCCTAATCTTATCCAGCTCTTTTCTTCATTACAACATGAGTCTACTAGCAGTAGAGTGGAGCGTGCAGAGCACCAGTGGAGTCATGGCGATGATGCTTCCATGGACACATCCAGCACAGCAGGGAGACCGATCCATCCCATAATGCTACAGATTGCCCATGGCAGGACACCGATGAAGAGATATTACTGTCGTGTGTTACCACGGCGAATCCCCCTGATTACCGGCCTCGTCTAATGAAGGAGGCTGTGAGACGCCGGGGCGAGACGCACGGTGTCATCGTCACATCTCACGGGAGGAGTGAGAGAAGTGCCGTTACCGTGGCAACTGGAGTGTCAGAGGAAGGGGCAACACAAGCCTTTGTTTTCCCAGGTGTGGCCCCTACTCGCACAGGCACCACACACACACACACACACACACACATGCAGTGGGCTCGCCACATCACTCACACATTTCAGAAGCTACCATCTCTCAAACACCATACCAAAACTATGAGTTATAGGCGAACATGTCAACACAGCTCACTGACACAAAGATTAAAAACACTGAAGCTGAACACCAGCTAACACGGATAGGCCGAGCCATTCTCCAGAAGTGGGCGAATCACAGCGAGCGGTATTCCATACCAGGAAGGAACATTTAAAGGAAAGGTTAATGACAGGTTTGAGGAGTGACACATCATCTCTGCAGTGGCTGAGTCCAGGTTGAACAATAGACATAACAGCCCTGCTCAACAGGATAATGACACACTCGACACACAACAGTATCTCAGACTCCTGCCCCCTGTGAGGAGCTACTCTTTTTTAAACGATTCACGATACTGGAGATATCAATTTGAGTATAAGCATATCAGCACACAAGAAGGGTGAGCAGTAATCGTTTGATGGAATGCACTTGCCAACTTTTGTCATTAATTGCATGCAGCAGTAACCTTTACCTATACAAGCACAATATGGAAACATGCCTATACTACTACACAGTCATACAATACAGCTTTGACCTTCACTGCAGAAAGATACCACCATTTGTCACACACATTTATTAGCCCACACATTTTATACTATCTTTACTTTGAGTCACATTGAGATCGGGTCTCTTTTGCCAGGAATCCCTATCACTGTTTAGTGACATTCAAACATCGAAATGAACACTGTCTGCAAGTATAAAGTAAGTCTCTCTGTCTCTACAACTTCCTATCTGTCTCTCTGTCTTTATCTCTCTCTCTCTCTTTGTCTGTTTCTCTGTATGTCTCATTACCTCTCTGTCTCTATAACTTCCTGTCTCTCTGTCTGTCTCTCCGTCTCTATCACTCCCTCTCTTTGTCTGTCTCTCTGTCTGTCTCATGACCTCTCTGTCTCTATAACTCTGTGTATCTCTGTCTGTCTCATGACCTCTCTGTCTCTATAACTCCGTGTATCTCTGTCTGTCTCATGACCTCTCTGTCTCTATAACTCCGTGTATCTCTGTCTGTCTCATTACCTCTCTGTCTCTATAACTCTGTGTATCTCTGTCTGTCTCTTTGTCTCTGCCTCCCTTTCTCTGGACCTGAGTGAGGAACAAGATTTATTGACGCACAAACAGATTAAATGGATATGTTGGATGGAGACCAAGGCCCTTGGGGCTTGTCTACCCTCAGTGTGTGTGTTTGTGTGTGTGTGTGTGCGGGAGAGAGAGATGGAGAGAAGACACCAGAGTTTGTGTGTGTGTGTGTAGGTGTGTGTGTGTGTGTGTGTGTGTGTGTGTGTGTGTGTGTGTGTGTGTGTGTGTGTGTGTGTGTGTGTGTGTGTGTGTGTGTGTGTGTGTGTAAGCATGCACGTGTGTATATTCCAGCGTTGGCGTTTGTGAAGGACCACTTCACTTCCAGCCAGTAGACACGAGGGAATGTGAAAGGCACTCCAACTCAAGGCTTCTGTGCTCCCAGTCTGTCAAGGTTGATTAGTGGCAGGCTGGATCCAATTTGACCAGCTTCTCTCCCTTCTTATCTGACATTGGCATTGCTCTGCCACTCTACCCCACCTTCCCACAGCACACCACCTTCCACTCAGCTGGAGTATGGGAAGAGCCCCGGTGCATGTCCTCCTCTACTGGCTGACATAGGAGGGTAGGATGAGGACGAGATAGAGATGACAAAGTGAGAGTATGTGTGTTGTTTGTGACTGGCTGCTAGCCGAAAAACAAGGGCGATAGATAACGGACACTCAATATTACGCCCCTCCTCCCTCTTGCCTCCCCTCCTCCTCTCCCTCCCTCCCTCCCTCCCTCCCTCCCTCCCTCCCTCCCTCCCTCCCTCCCTCCCTCCCTCCCTCCCTCCCTCCCTCCCTCCCTCCCTCCCTCCCCTCCTCCCCTCCCTCCCTCCCTCCCTCCCTCCTCCACTATCTCACCCCTCCCCCCTCCCCCCTCTCCCCTCACTGTCCTCCTTGTCCTCCTCTCACCTCCTCCACAGTCTTTCTCCTCCTCCTCGATGCTGTTCTTGATGGTGTCGTACTCCTCGTCGATGTTCTGGTTCCCTCTGATCTGGCTGAGCACACGGCGGGCCTTCTGTGTCAGCCCACGCTGGATGAGCCAGCGAGGGCTCTCAGGGAGGAACAGGAAACCCATGAACTGGAGCACCGCTGGGACCACAGACAGACCCAACATGTACCTGGGGGGGGAGGAGGAGGGAGGAGGAGGAAGAGGGAGGAGGAGGGAGGAGGAGGGAGGAGGGGGAGGAAGAGGGAGGAGGAGGGAAGAGGGGGGAGGAGGCAGGAGGAGGGGGAGGAGGGAGAAGGGGGGAGGAGGAGGGAGGAGGGGGGAGGAGGGAGGAGGGGGGAGGAGGGAGGAGGGGGAGGAGGGAGGAGGAGGGAGGAGGGGGAGGAGGCGGGAGGGGGGAGGAGGGGGGAGGAGGAAGGAGGGGGGAGGAGGGGGGAGGAGGAAGGAGGGGGGAGGAGGGGGGAGGAGGAGGACACACATTTCTGTTCGATGAGACACATCCCATTTACACTTATGTACAAAATAATTTGTATTTTCTCTCAATTTTAAATATATTTCCTTAGTTGGAAATCAAAGCTGAATTTTTCTTCCAATCACCACTATTCTCGTGACATGAGGGCCAACTCATTTGCATTGTGAAATGTCATAAAGCTGAACATTAAAAAATGGTTTGCAAGTTACT